>NW_017308982.1:5751-26453 GCF_000935625.1 Nanorana parkeri
TGGCGGCGGGCGACGAGCGGGAAATCGTCTTTGAATGTAAACAGCCAACGATGGCTGTTTACATACAAGCGTTCGGGCGTCTGTAGAGATGCTCGATCGCTTGTAATATGCATGGGGGTGTGCGACCCCTCAGCCGCAGCCGCCGATCCCGAGGTCTGATGTGCCTGTGTGAGCCCGGGACTGGCACAGCAGCTCTGCAGCCGGAGATCAAACGGAGCTCAGTACACGAGCTCCGTTTGATCTCCTCCTCCTCTTCGGAATGCAGGCAGTGATGTGTATTACATCACTGCCTGCATTCCTCTGTCACTCTCCGGTACAGAAACCGGAGAGAAGCTGGTGAAGCAGGTCTCTGCTTCATCAGCTTCTCTGGGGGTCCCAAGGTGACATTAGGGGTCTTAAAGACCCCTGATGTCTCCATAAAGAGGACCTGTCACCGCAAATTGGCTATCACATAGGGAGCTTGTTTGCTCCCTATGTGCAATAAAGTTCAGTGAAAAAAAAGGTTTAAAAAATTAAAGTTACAAAAAAATTTAAAGTCACATATCAAAGCAATTTAAAAAAAAATTAAAGTCCCCCACACGCAAACATGCGTCGAGTCCACCTACGTGCGAAAACGACAATTACATCCATTGCGCCGCACATGTTACATATCGCCGTGAAAGTCAGAGTGAGTGCAATAATTCTAGGGCCATCAATCACTGATAACACTAAACTGATGAGCGGTAAAAGCTTTTAAAGCGTCGGCTGTGGTCAATTTTGAGTATGGTAGTTTTTTGTGATGTAGCGGGTGCGCGCAATTTTAAAGCTTGACATGTTTGGTGTCTATTTACCCGACGTGACCCCGCCTTTTATATTTTACCAAAAAATTGGGTAATAATAAATGTTTTATAACATAACGTAGGGATAACAGTTTTTTTTTTCAAAATTTACGGTACTTTTTTCATTACATAGTAAAAAAAGATAAACCGCAGTGGTGATTAAATACCACCAAAAGAAAACTCTATCTGTCCCCAAAAAATTGTATACAATTCATTTCAGTACAGCGTTGCATGACGGAATAAATGTCAGTCAAAGTACTGCAGCGCTGAACACTGAAAAATGGCCTGGACAGCAAGTGGTTAAACTATGATTTAATACGGGTGAGGTCTCAGATCACATGGAGATGATAGATCTGGGTAGTACAATTTAAATATAGAAGTGGTTAAAGGTAAATAACAGTGTAAAAAAATGTAAGTATAATTTGCAGGAAAAAATATTTTATGACTGCAAACCATGGTTGCAGGTATAATATTTATGCAGTAGAGTTTAATGTTTTTGCTGAAAAATAAAATAAAATATATTTCTTGACATTAAAAAGCATTGTATTTAGATTTTGGTACAAACCCTTAATGCACTGACCTCTCCTTTATGTCTCTGAAAATATTTCACTGTTGCTCTGGCTAAGCATTCTGATGGATTCTTCCACATCTTCACTGCATGGTCTTGGAAAGCCTGCTTGTGTCATACTATGGCATTTAGCTAGACCTTGATGTGTATATAAAGCTGTGTGGTTACCACAGTAACAACTGGCCTAATTGTTAGGCTGGAGTTGTTTACATTCCATTGCAGCGCTGAGCTTGGAGGCTGGGCATTTATCACTCAGTCTGGTTCCTCCTCTAGCTCCAGGAAACAGGTCTGCATAACATTGTTGTAACTGTAGAAATAATGGTCAATTTATTGGGATAAAACAATAAACAATAGCACCTAGATTTGCAACAATTATTTAATGAGATAAAGTAAACACCCATTTCAATATACTTGGCTCACTTCATTGGGCTTCAGGACAATATGTTTTTAAAAACTCCTACATTTTTGTTAATGTAGGTAGGATCTCAGGTTTTCTGTGTGTTTTTAGTGCGTGTGCAAGATATAAAATCTCTTTCCTGTCGGCTACATGGCAGCACACGAATGGGTTAATCCCTCCCTCATCCCACTAATCAGAATTGTAAATTTGAACAAGTCACCCAGCTTGCAGTTCCTTTTTTTTCCTTCCTAATTGTCAGGATTGGGGTAGGGTGCCTACCTAGCAGGAATAAGATCCTTGTTGTCCGCCTTCCACTTGATTGGGCGAAGTCCCTCTGGTTAAATGGTTAAGTTTTGGGAGCCCCGCTGGTGATCCTAGGGCAGGCTAGCCGGGTTCAAGTCACCTTGGGTCATGCTGTCTGTGGGGGGGGGGGGCTTGAATGGCATGCCAGGTCTTCACCGCTTATTGCTGGACGAGCACAGGCATCTGAAGGCTGGGGGCTCCGGCCGGCGAGTGTGGAATGCACATTGCATTCCAGCGGGGTCTCTTCCGCTGCCGGGTTACTTTTTCTCATAGGCTGCGGCCAGGGGTTCTTGGCGACAGGAGGTGTGGAGCGCAGATGCGCTCCAGGATCAACTTCCACCGGATGTCCCTTCCAGCCAATAGGTGAGCCTCAAATGCGGAGTCTATGTGGGCGGTTATTTAAACTGCCTGATCCTTACCATGTTGCTGGCTGTGTTTTTCTCACTGTGCCTTCTGACAGTCAGCCAAGCAGTCAGTGATCTGTCTTTCATGTATGTGCACTGGTCATTTTCTTCCTTGTTTTTTTGCTATCTATGCATTTATATTGGTCGTGTCATTTTACAGCATGTCTTTGGACAAGTCTTCCCCCACGAAAGATTGCCAATCGCAGAGAGGGTGGGCACCTGCTTCTCAATTGGAATGCTGTCTAAAGGTCAGCCTTTGTTTTTTTCTTATCACCTTTTGTTTTAGTTCCAGGTCTGGCTCTGGGCATGTTCAAGAGTGTGGCCGATCTTCAACTTCCAGTCGTGGAAGGTCTCCTTCTCCAGAAACCAGGCATTCTCACCGCTATGACAAGAGGTTCTGCAATAGCTCTCCGTCAGTAAACCAGTGGATTCCCTCAGCTCAGCTGGAACCTTTTCAGCATTCACAACCCCGCCCTGGAGGGTGTTGGGCTTGCCCTAATAGGGCTATGCCAGGGAAAACTGACTGCGAGTCATGCTTTCTTGTGGCCACAAAGGATAGGGATGCTGATAACTCACAGGTCATGACCATGATGAAGAAGGTCTTCCAGGACACATTGAGGGAATTCTCTTCCACGAAAGGGCAAACCCAGAGCGATCCTAGTTGGAGGCCGGATTCAGAGGCTAGGCCTGGCCTGTCTAGGGTCGAAGGTTCCGGACTCTTCCTCTTCAGGAGGTGACAATGTGTCAGGGCTGGAGTAATGGGCCAGGTGTGGAACCCCTTGGCAGGGACGAACTGCGAACCCCGATCAGACACAATAGAGGAGGGGAGTCCATGCAGGCGGAACACGTGCTGTAGGAATAACTTTGAGGTGCGTTGGGCCGTTGGAAGGCCGGCAGTCGGGATAAAGTGGGCCATCTTGGTGCATCTATCCACTACGACCATGATCGTAGTGTGGCCCTGTGAAGGAGGTAAGTCCACGGCGATGTCCCTCCAGGGCACCGTTGCCACGGGTAGAGGTTGTAGCAGGCCAACCGGCCGGGTGTTGGGTCTTTTGTGCATGGCGCAGACAGTACATGAGCCCACAAAGGACCGTACGTCTGCCGCTAGAGAAGGCCACCAGAACCGTCTATGCACGCACTCCAAAGTGTTGTGTACTCCCCGGTGACCTGCTGTTGGGTGGTCATGATGATGCTGCAGGACCGATACTCGATGGGAGGCAGGCACGTAGATCCTTCCCTGATGGTAACGTAAGCCCTGCCTTTGTGGCAGGTGTGTTGCTTCCGACGGTACGGTCATGCTGGCTTGTCGGATCTCTTCGAGTAACGAGTGTTGTGTGGCCAGGAAGTAGGTACTCGGAAGGATGGTTTCTGGAGGCGTAAGGACGGCATCGGAGTCATGAAGACGGGAAAGGGCATCGGCCTTCCCGTTCTTTGATCCAGGACGATATGTAATCTGGAGGGTGAAACGGGAAAAGAAGAAAGCCCACCTGGCTTGCCGCGGCCGTAACCTCTTGGCAGTACGTAGGTATTCCAGATTGCGGTGATCGGTATACACGGTTACCGGGTGCTTGGCTCCTTCCAGCAGATGCCGCCATTCCTCTAGCGCATTCTTAATGGCCAGTAGTTCCCTTTCGCCCACATCGTAGTTGCGTTCTGCCTTGGTTAACTTGCTGGAGTAAAACGCCACTGGATGTAGGAGTTGCTTCTCCCCTTGCCGCTGGGAGAGAACTGCCCCGATGGCTTTTTCTGATGCGTCCGTCTCCAGGTAGAAAGAGAGTGCAGCATCCGGTTGTGCCAACACTAGAGCTTGCGTGAACAGTCTTTGGAGGGTTCGGAAGGCCTTCTGAGTGGCAGGGGTCCATGCAAACGGAACGTTGCTCCCGGTTAGGACCGTAATGGGGGCGCATATGGCCGAGAAATTCCGGATGAAGCGACGGTAAAAATTCGCAAAGCCAATTAATTGTTGGACCATTCGTCGATTCCTTGGGATAGGCCAGTCCATGATGGCCTGGACCTTCTTGGGGTCCATCTCTACCTTTCCAGGGGACAGTATGTATCCCAAGAATTTGATGGAGGGGACCTCAAAGATGCTCTTCTCCAGCTTCCCATAGAGCTGATGCGTCCGAAGGTGCTGGAGGACAACTTTTACATGTCTCTCATGCTGCTGGAGTGTGTGGGAAAAGATAAGGATGTCGTCCAGATACACCACCACGTATGTGTCCAGAAGATCACCGAAGACATCATTAATGAAGCTTTGGAATGTAGCTGGGGCGTTGCAAATCCGAAGGGCATCACCAGATACTCGTAGTGGCCGAACCTGGAACGGAAAGCTGTCTTCCACTCGTCGCCCTCACGGATCCTGACGAGGTTGTAGGCCCCCCGGAGGTCGATCTTTGTGAACACTCGGTCCAGGAGATCAGGGATGAGAGGGACAGGGTATTTATTCTTTCTGGTGATGTTGTTAAGGGCCCGGTAGTCCACACAGGGCCGAAGACCCCCGTCTTTCTTCCCCACAAAAAAGATACCTGCACCGACTGGGGAGGTGGACGGGCGGATGAAGCCCTTCGCCAGACTCTCCTCTATGTATTCCCTCAGCGCCCGGGTCTCGGGCTCAGACAAGTTGTATAGGCGTCCGTACGGCAACAGGGCCCCAGGGAGCAGATCAATGGGGCAGTCGTAGGGTCTGTGGGGAGTCTGAGAAGATGAGGCCAGGGCCAACAGAGGGCCAGGAGCAGTGGAGATGCAGTGGGAGACACAGTAGGAGGACTGAAATGTGATACATCCCATAGCCCATTCTATTCGGGGATTGTGCTTCCGAAGCCATGGGATGCCCAGGATAACTGGAAATAGGGGAGAGGGTACAATGTCCCATACGATCTCTTCACGGTGGCGGCGACCAATAGAAAGGGCAATAGGGTGTGATTCCATGGAGACAGGTCCGGTTTTCAACGTACTGCCGTCCACCATGTGGAGTCGGGACGGGTGTTCCTTGGGGCGCAAGGGTAGTCCCAGCTGATTGGCAAGCTCAAGATCGAAAAAACAGCTGCTTGTGCCCGAATCGATTAAGGCCGCAAGTTCAAGGCCAGCTCCGTTCAGCTGCAGGGAAACACATAGGTGGTTTGATGGGGCAGTCTCTCAACATATGACCGGGTTTGGCACAGTAGAGGCAGAGATTAAGAGTCCGCCTTCTGGACCTCTCGACCGCGGAGAGCGGACCCCTGACTACTCCGATATGCATTGGTTCTTCAGGGGCGAGGTCCCCGACTGTGGAGGATGTCACGAGGACTGGCAGCGGAAGAGGGTCGGATCGCCGTGCGGGAGGGGGCAGAGCGTGTTGCCTCTCCATCCTCCGTTCCCGGAAACGGCTGTCCAGTTGGGTAACCGTGCTCATCAGCCCCTCCAGGACCTCCGGAACCCCGATACGTGCGAGCTCGTCTTTTAACTGGTCTGACAGACCGATCCGGAACTGGTCGATAAGGGCCACTTAATTGAGTCCTGTATCTGGGGCGACCTCCCGGAACTCCGTAATGTAGTCCTCCACTGGACGCCTTCCTTGCCGAAGGGAACGGAGAGTGCCCCTAGAGGTGGAAGCACGCAGGGGGTCATCAAAGAGCGCCTGCATGGCAGAAACAAAGGAGCTCCAAGAGGACAGTACTGGACTATCAGTTTGCAGGAGCTGATGGGCCCAGGTCTGTGGGGGTCCCGTGAGCAGGGAGATGGCTGTCCGTACCTTGACATAGTCCGACGAGTAGGTGCCGGGTTTCAAGGAGAACAGTAGTTCGCATAAGATGAGAAACGACCGGCATTTCCTCCTGTCTCTAGAAAAGCGTTCCGGTAGGGCCACTGCGGGCTCACTGGTCACCACCTCTAGTGAGTGGCGTGGAACGGGAGGAGGTGAGGGTGGTAGTGCGATGGCCTGGGCCTGGCGCAGCTCCTGGGCATTCATCCTCCCCAATAGGTGTTCATGGCTGGCCTGCATTTCCTGACACAGGAGGGAGCTGGGTGTTCACCATAAGGTAGAATAACTCAGCAATGAGTCAAGGCTCTGACCAGCTTTAAATACCCAGGAAACCCAGTACCGCCCCCTGGCTGCCAAGGCAACCAGGAAGTTTCCCCAGTCAGAGTCCAATCACAAGGCTGAGGGCAAGTGGTGAAGGCTGAAGTCTTCCCCCAGCCTGAGTAGCACCTGTGGCATGGAATGGCGCGTGCTCACTACGCTCGCACGTCCGCGCATGCACGCGCGACCTGCGCACGCGCACTGGCCACACCAGCGTCAGATGCCCTGTCAGGGGGAGGAGGAGGAGCTACCCGTGCCCGCGCCTGCGAACCTGACAAGGAACGGCCCCCCTGGGTCCCTGACACAATGACCAGTTCGTGGGCTTTGATTTTGCCTTGGTTCAGCCAAGGGGCTGACTGGCAACTTTTAGCCCAGGGGGCAAGTACAACCTAGAGGCCCATGGTGTGGCAACTTGGCACCCCCTCCCGCTCTACCTCTTCCCTGCCTTCTCCCCGCCCCTGTCTACCTGCACTTTTGGTGGATGTAGGGATCAGGTGAATATATTAAAAAAAAAAAGTTTGGTTTATGCTCCCGGGGATAAAATGTCCCCGGATTTTGTTTAAAAAAATGTTGTCACCTTACCTTGGCCTGGTGGTCAGTGGGGGGCTCCATGGACCCTGGTTGTGGGGGGGTGTCTGCTGTGGCCGCAGAAGATAATTGCAGAAACGTCACCAGCACACCAAATCCTTATAGGATCAAAGTTCGTAGATTTTATTGCAAACTCATGTCAGTTACACAAGCGCTTTCGGGGCCACACAGGGTCCCTTCATCAGGCATAGCTGTACCAGGTAGACGCGGCATGTTAGAGGGCCCCCTGCTGGAACCTCCCGAGCACCTCCTCGGGTGCAGGTGGCAGCGGCCGGGGGTCAAGCGGCCATTCGCGGTGGCATCAGAGAGGCCCGGGGGGCAATTGCCGCCCTGCCCCCCGGCCCAGTACGCCGCTGGTTCAGCCCTTTGTTAAAGCCGTCAGGCAAGCTCTTCTTTGGGAAGAGGCTGAGGAACAGCCGGAGAAAAAGAGGAGATATTTCAAACATGTTAGGAAAGAGATGTTGTCCTTTCCTTTCATGGATGAAATTTAAGACATTATTCTGGATAAATGGAGTCAGGTTGAGAGAAAGTCTTCCTTCCGTAATAGATTTTCCAAGCTATATCCTCTTAAGAAGGAAGAGGTCAAACACTTGGAGGAATCCCCTGTGATAGATGCGGCCCTCATGAGACTGACAAGGTACGTCACGTTGCCTCTTGATGATGCTGTTACGTTAGATGTAAGATGTCCTGGATCGGAGGGCGGACTTGGATCTTAAAAGGATCTACCTTATGGCCAGAGGGGCCTGCAAGCCTGCAGTTGCAATGGCAGCAACCGCCAAAGCCCTGGAGGCTTGGGTTGACAGTGCTGAGACGGCTGTTTCTGACGATCTTGGTAAATCCGAGATCTTGTCTCTTTTACGAAATATCAGACTGTCCTCCACCTTCTTTGCCGAAGCCTCGGTGGACGTTATCAGGTCCCTAGCCAGGGTGATGTCAGCAGTGGCCGGTAGAAGAGCTCTGAGCTCAGGCTGTGGTTGGCGGATCCCACCTCCAAACAAGGGTGGTGTAAGATCCCGTTCGACGGTCAAACACTGTTTGGTAACAAGACGGACACCGCAATAGCCAAGGCCACCGGGGGGAAATCTGGTTTTATTCCTCAGGACAGGAGGCTTATGAAACAGAAGAACGCTCTGTTCAGGAAGGAGGCATTTAACAGGGGGAAGGAGGCCCGGGCTTATAGGCCAGGGAAATAATTTAGTTGCCCCTGGAGTCCTACTGCTGCTTTCTCCAGGACAAAAAGGGCCCCTCAGCGGCTGCTCAGGGGCCTCAGAAGTCCTTTTTAAGGCTTGCACATCCAGGTTTTCCAGGTGGGGGCAATGTTGGCCAAATTCGAGAAAATCTGGACGGACAATATCTCGTACCTTTGGGTTCTGGAGACTATCGCCAGAGGCCATCGCTGGGTTTTTCACAAAACCCATTGTTCAGTGTTTCACCAAACAAAGCTTCCCCTGGATCATGATCCATTTCAAAATGGAGTCTTTATAAACTATCTTAAAAGTAGTTCACGGGGCGCGGCCTGGCTAGGCGGTGTGAGGGCGCTGAGCCTTTGAGCCCCTCGGCCTTCCGCACCGCACATCTTACAGTTGATCAAGCCTACTTACCCACGATAATCGATGTCCAAAAAGAACAAATCTTCCAGGACCGACAGCGGGAGGAACTCTAGGGACCTCCACCACTCTTTTGCCTCTCCATCCATCTCTACGCGGTCCGCCACAGCTAACCGCATGGCGCCGTTTGAGTCAACGAGGCCTGCAGCCACATCCGCGCCTCGGGACTTGCAGGGATACACCCCGCCTCTGGGTGCCACGGGCCGAGCTACCCCACTGGATGGCTCTCCACAGGATTCTCCCGATCTGTACGTGGACAAATCGCTGCACCCGCCGGGGGACGTTAACCGGGGCGCAACTATCTGGCGCTGCCCTACCCCTGGAGTCCCGACAACAACATCCGCCTACGGGACACTCTATGCCGCGTGCACTATTATATGGTGAAGGAAGCCATTATACTCCAGGCCTGGTGCAAGGGCTCGGTCACCTTCGAGGGTGCGGAGGACATGCTTCTCCCTGATTTATCCAGACGCACCCTGCAAATGCGTAGGGCACTCCAGCCACTACTCGCTGAAATACGGGGGGCAGGAGCTCTTTACACCTGGGGCTATCCATTTTGACTAAACGTCCGGAAGAACGGGGAGATGTTCACGCTGCGACACCAGGATCAACTACCGGACCTATTCTCTTTCCTGGAAGCCACTCCCGTGGAGATTCCTGACTGGCTCCATCTCGACCTGCTGGACACAACTCGACCATTGCCTCAATGCAACCGCCGATGAGCCTTCTCCTATTCCGGACCCCGACCTCCAGCACCACCATCAACACCCATGGATGCAGCCCCAACGGTCGACGTCTGGGACCCTACCACCAGGGAACTGTGAGGAGCCCATCCCTGTGACCCTCGATCTGCTGTAGATCTCCAGGGTACCGAGGGCACCGACTCGGCCCCTGCCTTCGAACCAGACCATTTCATACTCACGAGACTGGTGAGCTGATATCACCCACTCCACCTGACATCTCACGGTTCGTGGGTGACACAAACCCATGGGGAACCTTGGTCTGGCACTCCTAGTGACTGCCATGAACCAATCGCCTTCCACTTGAGGGTCTTGGAGTGACTTACCCTCAGGCTGGGTCGACCACCCAACCCCTCACGTCTGAATGCAGGTCTCATAAACTCCACCTCATTATGGTGGCGATTGGGCATCTGTTTAATGTTGTTAATATTATATGTGAGGTTCATTACTTTAATCCATCTATCATTACCCGATGCTGCGGTTGGCAGCAGCTCCCTTTTGAAGCTGATTGTTTCTGTTTGTTAATATTGAAGTACTGAAGTGCTTCCTCATCTTCCACTATCCTACCTACTACCCCCCTGTGGACAACAACGAATGGTGCCTACTGGATCACGTTTTTTGGGATCTGGTGGCATGGAGCTTCTATCCGGAAGTGGATCTTCCGAACGGTATATGCCTTTCCCCCAGTTCCTCTAATACTTCAGTTCTTGAGAAGGCTCCGCAGAGAAAAAGTGACAGTCCTGGCAGTCATTCTGAATTGGCCCAAGCCGCCTTGGCATCCTCTCCTTCGCCAATTGTGCATTCGGCCCCCGCGGAACCTTCTCTCTCAGGGGCCAGTCCTTCATCCGGCGCCAATGAAGCTCTGCCTAATGGCCTGGATCTTGAGAGGTGGAGGCTTGTCACCCTAGGATGTTCGGATAGGGTGGTCGACACTCTGCTACATTCGAGGAAAGCCAGCACGAACCATACTTACATTAGGGTTTGGATGAAGTTTCAGGAATTTGTATTGGCTCATGATTTTTTGCCATTGTTCCCTGGACCAAGAACGTGTTAGAGTTTCTTCAGCATGGGCTGGACATGGATTTGAGGGTTAGCACTCTCAAAGGCCAGTTCTCGGCAATATCGGCCTTTACGGGTCTCCGTCTAGCCTCCGATGCTCTCGTTATGCAGTTCTTCAGGGCTGTATTGCGGGTTAGACCGCCCAGAACACACCTGTTCCCTAAATGGGACTTTCCTCTAGTCCTGGACTTCTTGTCCTCGGATACGTTTGGGGACACCTTGTCTTTGTGGCACCTTACATTAAAGACTGCCTTCCTGGTTGCCATCCCCTACACTCGACGGGTTTCAGAATTTCCCACTCTTGGGTTTAAAGAACCCTTTACTACCTTCCTGGCTGATAGAGTGGTCTTAGTCCCACAGCTTGGGTTTGTGCCCAAAGTAGTGACAGACTTTCATATATGGCAGGAAATTGTGCTGCAATTAGTCCTCTAATGAGCACTAGAGATGGGCTGCCGGTTCGACTCGAACATTGCCTGTTGGATCGTTCACCGAATGCCGAACTTTGTGGGACTTTCGCGGTCTGTTCGACCGTGCAACGTCCCACAACGCAAAGCGCCCTCTGAAGCTCTATTTGGTTAAAGGCTTGCACCTGACCACAGGTCAGGTGCAAGACTTTGCTCAATCAGGGCTTAGTATTGAGTTAGAGACAGATGTCAGATGATGGCAAACTACACAATTGGGCGGAGCTAGCTGTCACCACTAGCTCCGCCCAATAGTTTGTTTTGCCGCCATCTGTCAAAATGCCTTTATGCGGCGGGAAGAGGACGGGACGGCGGTCATCGTTTTTTAAATAATTATTTCTATTAATTTTTATTGTTTTATTTTTTATTTCGTCGTCGTCGACGTCATACATCGGTGGATCCATTTTTTTTTTAAAAAAGGACTTGTCAAAAATCCTTTGTTGTGGTTTTTTTTTTAAAAATAAAGGATTTTTGATTAAAGTCTGGTGTTTTTATTTAATCTATTTTTGAACAGTTTAGTCAATAGGTAGGGGTACAAGTAACCCTTACTTATTCACAAGGGGGTGGTGGCGGCATCTGGGTGCCCCCTTAATTAAAGGAGTACCCCGATGCAAATAAGCCCCCTTGCCCGCAGACCCCCATAACCATCGGCTCAGGGTTGTGGGGACTAGGCCCTTGTCCCCATCAGCATGGGGACAAGGTGCTTTTCCAGGCTTTTTTTTTAAATGGTCCCTCCCAACATTCCTACCAGACCTAAAGGGTCTGGTATTGTTTGGGAAGGGGAACTGCACACTTTAAGAGTGAAAAAAAAGTCTTTAGTTTTCTTTAGAAATGTCAGTTTTGCTGCAGCAGGTTCTATACATCGTAAAGATCCGCCAATTTACAGACAGTTTATGGGGACCCCCATAAACTGCCTGTAAGGAGCAGTGATGTTAAAATCACTGCTCCTTAAAAAACATTTTTTCCCTCATGGATTCTTGTCCCCTAGTGCAGTATCCGGACACCCATACACCTTTTATGGACAATAACTTGCATATAAGCCCTCTTAAAGGGGACATTCGTTTCCGAAAGTTCAACCCCCATTGACTTGCATTAGGTACGAGTTCATATTCGAATTTTTCGGCTGTTCGAATACGAACCGAACACGGAGGTGCTCGGCCCATCACTAATGAGCACCATCTTAGCCATTTGGACGTGGGAAATACGCTAAAGGCGTATATTTCAGCCACTGAAGGGCTCAGGTCCACGGATTATCTCTTTGTTGTGCCTGCAGGGGCAAGGAAAGGATCTAAGGAGTCTAATAGGCTCATGCCTCATGGGTAATGAAAGCGATAACGTTCGCTTACAGAACCAATCACCTACCTGTACCGGCCTTAGTGTCGGCTCATTCCAGAAGAAGTCTCTCAACATCTTGGATAGCAGCAAGTCGAGTGTCCTTAGAGACTGTTTGTAAAGCGGCCACTTGGTCTTCTCGGAACAAGTTTATGAACCATTATTGTAAACAATGATTTTGCAGTGCTAAACCCTTAATGTGCTCTAATCTGGATATTAAACCAGTATATAAATTTACTCGTAATGTGCCAAAACCTAGTATTTGTGAATAGAGATGTCCCTTGAAGTGGATAAAAATTATATCAACAAAAACAGTAAATGAAATATAAAAATAATCCAATTATTTGAAAATGTTACTGTGCAAAATAATCTCAGTGAAATATGTGGGTAAATCACAGTGAATATCACAAAAATCAAATCATGGCAGTGAAAAATTAATATATGAACTAAAATGACAAATGTGTCATACATTCAACACATAATAAAATAATAGTGATGCGATCCCTATCTGGATAGGTAAACTTTCAGATATAACAAATGTGAAATGTTTGTGACCCTTAAAGTCAAACAGTAATTCATATAGTGAAAGTGCAATAAATTGTCAAAGAAAGTCCTCCAAATCTTTAAGTAAAGTGCTGGTGATTATAATTGGTCTTCCTGCTGTCACACACGTGGCCCCCCAGGGCAGTGCACCTCAAACAGATCTTAGTTACACTTTGTGGGCAATCTGAGGCAGATATTGGGACAAATCCTCCTTAATATTCCCTCTGGATGTTTTCGGAATGTTGTTTCCCATATATTAAAAAAGGCAAGAGGAACTCCTCATGGTGAAATAAGTATAAACGTTTATTTAAACACACACATAAAAACTCACATTTAAAATGTAAAGCGGCCGGTAACTGGTGACCCTCCGAGCTCACTTCTGCATTCTCTGTAGCGCTGTGACGTAGAATAGGCCCGCCCGACACGTTTCGTCACTTCTAACGTTTTCGAAGGGAATAGCAAGTCTATTCAGGACACAGCTGAGGATCTATTTATACAGAGCAAAACTGCATTCTAGAAAGCAACCACTAGATGTCTCTCTTACTCTGAACAACGATTTCTACATAATGTGAAATACCGATGTTTGAAACATAAGTGGGAAATGTTTGGAATCTTTACATGATTATTACGAAAGCCTAAGTTTTGCTATATTGGTAAAGATGTATTGTACCTTATTGGTACGAACGCCTATGGTATATTAGATTGGGGAATGTTTAAATTCTTTTTGCTGGTTATTAGGAAAGCCTATGATATCCTATATTAATAGTAAAGTGTAGACAACCTAAATTCATACATTTTGGTATACACCTCTAAATAAAACCTTATAGAATGATTATATTAGTAAAACTGTATTACATGATTGTATATTAGTTGAATTTATAAAAATATATAAATATAAAAAATATATAAAATACCTAAAAACCTTAAAATCATTGGAGTTATTTATTACTGAGGAAGCAGTTACGGTCAAACTCTATATTCAGCCCTTTTGGGGCCAAAGTATCCAACATAAAAATCCATTTGGATTAATTTTGGGAGACTTTTCTAGTCATATTGGTACCCCTCCAGTATTTCTCTATCTTGTCAATTCCTACCATTTTAAGATGTTTGGGGTCACAGTTGTGGAAATTCTTAAAGTGTTTAGATAGACTGTGGTTTTTATACCCTTTTTTGATGTTGTTTATGTGTTCCTCCATTAGTTTTTTAAGCTCCCTGGTGGTTCTACCAATATACTGGAGTCCGCAGGGACATTCCAACAGATATGTAACAAATCTGCTGTGGCAGGAGATTATTATTGAATCAAATATTTGTATTTGATTTAAAATTAGTTTTTTTTTCCTTGCCCCTATGGTTCTACAGCGAATGCAGTATTTACATGGATAAAAACCTTTTCCCTCAAAAAAGGACACTTTGTGTATTGGTGGATTTAATACACTTTTCGCCAATTGTGTCTTCAAGTTCGGTGCCCTCCTGTAAATAACTTTGGGCTTTTTTGGGGAGTAATTGCCCCAAGGTTTTGACCCTCATTAAAATATGCCAATGCTTCTTTAAAATTGCTTCAACATTTTTGTATTGGGCTTAATAATTTGTTATAAATGCCACAGGCGCAGGGAGTGGATTTTTCATAGGAGGTCCTAGTAGATCTTTCCTTTCTTTCTTAAAAATTTATTTCTGGACCTTACTAAGGGCATTAGGGTCATATCCTTTTTCTTCACATCTCTTTATTAATACTTTGGACTGTTCCAAGAAGTCTTCTTCTATAGTACAGTTGCACCTTATACGTCTCATTTGACCTTTAGGGATACCATTCAGCCAATTGGGGTGATGGCAGCTAGAGGTAGGTATGTAGCCATTTTTCTCAGTGGTTTTGAAGAACGTTTTAGTGGCTAGTTCATCTCCATTTGTCCAAATCTAAGAAATGGATATTATTGAGGCCGATATTACTAGTGAAGGAGAGGTTGTTGTACAGGGACAATGAGGGCATGCTGGGACTTGTAGTTCCCTAGCTGATATGTTATGATATTTTTGGCCGGCGCCCCCCCTCAGCTGTGCGCCCGGGCAAGCGTACTTGCTGCCCCCCCGGTTGTTACGCCACTGACCAGAATATATATCTATCTAGTCGGTGGTATTCTGCATTGTGCCACTGTATTATACAATGCAGAACACCAACAGTTATAGAGGAACACCAAATCCCAGCAATAATACATTAAGCAGCCTGTATAATGTATTATTGCTGGGATTTGTTGTTCCTCTATAGCTGGTGGTATTCTCCATTGCGCTGTATAATGTATTATTGCTGGGATTTGTAGTTCCTCTATAACTGGTCAGTGGTATTCTGCATTGCGCCGTATAATCATACAGCGCAATGGAGAATACCACCAGCTATAGAGGACTACAAATCCCAGCAATAGTACATTATAGTATAAAGGACTATTGCTGGCATTTGTTGTATTCCTATATAGCTGCTGGTATTCTGCATTGCGCCGTATAATCATTATACAGCACACTGCAGAATACCACCAGCTATAGAGGACTACAAATCCCAGCAATAATAAATTATACAGCGCAATGCAGAATAACGCCAGCTACAGAGAACTACAAATCCCAGCAATAGTACACTGTAGTGTACAATTGCTGCAATATGTTGTATTCCTCTAAAGCTGCTGGTATTCTGCACTGCGCCGCTTTATAATGTACTATATTGCACACCACACTTTTTTTTTTTTACTTCCACCCCTCCAAGCTTGCTCCTGTGATGGACTACAATCTCAATACAAACTAGTAGTCCATCACTGGAGCCTTTTTTATTTATTTATCCGATTAACCGATTAATCGAACTTAATAATCGACCAACTAATCAATTTTGAAAAAAATCGTTAGCTGCAGCCCTACTTGGAGGGTAGGTGAATAACCCCGGTTCTCTCCAATCCCTTTGCATCCACCTACCTCTCCTTGACTGTTGTCTGGGATTCCTGTGCCCCCAGACCGATTCCCTCATATTTCCTGTCATGGGTTCCTCCCAATAATGGGATGATTGACCCATGAGGTTCCTGGGAGGTCCTTCTCTCTGGGTATGGAACCTTTGAGGGTTCCCTAAAAAACGTGAATTGGGGGATTTAAATATTTTGTCATTTTCTTGGGGTTTGCGTATATTTGAGGGATTTATAGTATTTGTGCATTCTTCTTGTGATAGGAGTGGATGGAACCTCTGTGATAGTGCTAGTTCTGGAGTTTCAAGTCCTGCATTATGCATTTTTTAAATTTTTGGTCCAAGTCCTCCATCTATATCCCTTTTTCTCTTTTCTGTTAATGAGTTTCCAGGGTGGTTCTTCTGGTACTGTTAACTCTTACTCATAGTTAATATCCTGCTCCTTTATACTTGTGTTACAACTACTTATAATTTCTTCTTCATTTAGTTGCCACTTGTAAATTTTACCACTTTTAAAATCAAGCATATCCCTTATGTATTTTTTTATGCTTCTTATTTTAAATCTCTGTCTCTTTTACATAGGAATCTTTCCATATCCTGTATATAACCCTTACATTCCTCCGAGTCAGCATGCATTTCTATTTTACACTTTCTGTATTTTTAATTCGGTTTGGTGTAACTTAAGTTTTTTCCTACCCAAAACCAACTGTAAGAGTTTTTCCTCACAGTGGTGAAAAAAGCTGGACCATTCCTCTAATGATCTCTGGTCTTTCAGACCGTCATTTGGTGGGATGTCCCATCTTAAACTTCTGGGGATGATGCCATCTGCCAAATACCTCTCATGGGTGGTAATGTCCCACCATAACCCTAATTGCTTCTCCAAAGTGCATTTCAATGCTTTACACTCTTGCTGTAAATTACTGTTATCTATTTTCTTAAAACCAAAAACTTCCTCCAAGATTTATAGATCTATTCTGTAAAAAATTAAACATATCCATAGCTGCAGAAAAAAAGGTCAGGTTGACCTTCAAAAATATGACATTTTTTAAATCTGCGCTTATAGATAATAAATTAAAATTAAAAATATGGGAAATAAAGCTGCCACAATACAGACGCCCAAGTCCTAAAGGTGTATACAATGATTTTGCGGCTGCTTTGTGAATAGACCCCTGTATGTTTCTGCTGCAGGAATGCCAGAACGTCCTGTGTAACGAGGCCTAATTCTTTAACAGTGCCACCAATAAAGCTGGGAAAATGGGATTTACAATTACACAAGGGGGGTTATAATTATAACTTAAAATACCACTGGGGTTTATCATTTGTAACCCCACTTTAACCCCTGTCCCACCCCCCTCATTCAGGGTAGTGGGAAGGGTGATTTGCATATTAATGAGACATGGCGGGATTTGCATATGAATACCACGGCTCATTAATATGCAAATCCCACAATTAGCATATTAATGAGTCGCGGCCAGTGTTAATGGTTCCGCCTCCTGCAGCTCATGTAAAGAGAACAAAGTCTTCAGTCCCTGTCCCACCCCCCAGAGGCTTCAGTCCCTGTCCCCCCCGACCCCCCAGAGGCTTCAGTCCCTGTCCCCCCTTACCAGTTCTAGCAGCAGTGAAGATCACACACACTTCCACTCAGCTGCTTCGCCATCTCCAGCCGGACACAGGCAAGAGATAACTCCGCCCACCCCCGCTCTGCACTGTGTCTGGCAGGGGAGAGGATTGCAGATTTAAGGCCGTGACACACTGCACGCGAAGCAGCGCGGAGCGGGGGCGCGCTGCCTTTGCGAGCAGTGTGTCATGTAATTTTCTGCTTGGCAGCTCAGCTTGCGAGAGCTCGCGGAGCTGAGCGTGCTGAGATGAACAATTTCAACTTCAGCCAATCGGCTCGCGCGTATAAACCAGCGCGTCGCGATGCGACAGCTGGCAGGTTGTTACGGACGAGTCGATTGGCTGAAGGTGCTGTCAATCATCTGACTGCACTCAGCTCACACACTGCACGCAAAGCTCCGTGCCGGATAGCTTTGCTTTGCTCTGCACGGCTTCGCGTGCAGTGTGTCACGGCCTTTAGTGTCCTTAGGTTCCGTGCGACGGTGACGTTTTTGACGTGCGGCTGCACGGAAAATAAGGACCCCTAAACCTCCCTCCTGCTCCTGACCGGGCCCCCTTCTGGCACGGGCCCCATAGCGGGCGCATGGGTCGCTATGGCGGTAGTTTCGCCCCTGGGTCATGAGATCATTATGAGAAATATCTGGAAGCACTTATTTAAAGACGGTTTGGACATAATGAAGCAATTCGCTTTGGGCTACTGATTCAGGTATGCCTCGCACTTTAAGATTGTTGCTTCGAGAACGATTTTCAAGGTCAGCCAATTTAGCTTTCATCCAATCCAGATAATCCTCCCTAGCATTGTTTGAATCCACCAGGTCATTAAAAGCATCAGCGAATTTGCCCATTTTGTCTTCCAAATGGGACACTTGATCCCCCATTTGATGTAAATCTGACTTGCATTGGGATATGAAAGATTGCATATCATTATTTAAGGAGCTCCTTAGCGAGATCAACATGTCTTTGAGAGAAGAATATGAGATAGGTTGATGTGTAATAGGAAAGGCCTCTATCAGTTCTATCAGATCCCTAGTGTCTTCCAATGAGGAATTAATCTGGCTCACATCTTTCTGGGCCTCCGCTGCCGCAGACCGCTGTGGTCTGGACTTCACTGGACTCTGTTCCTCTGGTGATTCACTGTGGGGAGATGAGGAGCCAGGTCCAGACTTGTGAGAGGGAGAAGCTCCATCGGAGGAATGAGAGGCTGCATCAGAGGGAGCCTTACAGGGAGACTGCTGACACGGGCCGGATCTTGGTTGTGCCTGCGTGATGGCACGGTAAAAAAATCAGTTAATGTATGCGGACGGCCGCCCGACTTCTCTACCGGGTGCAGCAGATGAAGAGAAGCCCAGGAGTGTCGGATGGTGACCCGATTGTTGCTTAACAAAGCCTCAAGGCACAATGCTTCATGGAGCCCTGTCAAGCAGCGTCCATGCAGTGCAAGCACCGGCCATGACCCCTGGTATGCATTTTGTTTTTTTTGGGCTCTGTTTTTCTTGGCTCTGAATGGGAGGGTTATAAGGTATCGGCTGTACAAAGATCTTTATTTGTGGCACATCGGGTCCTTATACTTAAGCGAACGGAGGCGTGTCCTCCGTCCATTGGGGAATGGGTGGCAGAAATTATTGTTTATTTGATTTAGAAAAACATACTTATCAACATAGCGGTATGTCGGAGAGGTTTTTCAGAATCTGGGGAAAATGGTTGTCTTCTACTTATCATTCTATACCTTCACACATCTCTCCATTCACATGATTTTGTAGGGTTTTTTAAGTCATTTATATAATATATCATGTCTTATGTAAGAAGATGAATGCTGGAGTCTGTTCAACAAATCACCTGTGTGTAACGCTAATGAGCAGTTATAATGTTACCTGAATAGGATTGCAGCTGCAGGAGTGGTAGCACACGTAACTTCTTCAAAAGTCTATAGTAATAATATGGTAAGTCTCTGTTTCAGTTCAGAAGGATTGACATAGGTTCATAGGATGCCACGCAGGGTTAACACGTCAGAGCATACATTGTTAAATTGCGTAGAAGGCCCAGCGAATATATCTCATATGAAGTGATAGATGAGGCAATGTGGTATTCATTATGTACAGGATTGAGGGTTGTATTACGTCGTACTGGCAGATCCTGTGTTTCCTCACATAGAACATAGTCTATTAAGGAGAACTTTCCTATAGGATGATTACGACCACCACAACTTTGTTAACAATGCTCTCTTCCTGGACAGGTTACACATCACTGAATACTGCAAGTAAATGTACAATCAATTGTATTGGAAGCTTATACTTGCAGTTAGCAGACGGGATGCGAAACAGGTTCCATGAGTGTAGATTAACAGCACAGGTGTAGCAGGAAAGGAAGAATGGCGTACAAGGTTTGAAGCATCAACTCCTTTTCCACACTTAAAGTGCCAGACAGACGCGCGGGAATCTTTAGGTGTACTTGATGGCTGATAGTTGAAATGTCCAGTGTAGAGAGAAGGGTGCGCTGCTCTGTGGAGATAGTGTTTGGAGAGAACTTTTTGTTTGGTGGTCTCAGTGTCTTCAACACAAGAACAAAATGCTGAGCAATCCAAATCCAGCGGCTTAAATCTGACAGCTGGCTGTGGAAGGAGGAGCAGCGTGACGCCGTGGGAGTGGGCGGTGCTGGTTGTTGTCGACGGAGCGCTGCGTTGTGCTAATATGTTATATTATGTTATATTTGGCTTTTTTTTTTCTTTGCAATTCGCAAACTTAATTGCAACTCCAATAGAAGCCAATGGGAAGTAAATACAAAATTTGAATTCTGCCTATTTTCAAGGATAATAGGCAAGGGATTGTCAAACAAAGGACATGGGGGTCTGGGCACTGCCAGGAGGGACATGTACCAATGCAAAAAAAGTTTACCAAATGCCATTCAGTGGGGAGAGGGCCCCCCTAATTTGCAGCTTTGAGGGTGACATGAAAAAAACACCAGTTCTGCAAATTACATGCTTCAGAGATGGCTTTAAGCTATATTTGGTGTTACAGAACAATACAATTCTCCGGCACAGCGTCAGCAACAAAGTATTCTGGCATCACATAATTTGTATGTGTAATAATGTTTTTTTTCATTCTACATTTATTCCTTGGCTTACATAAAGCAGCAGAACCCCTAGATCAGTGCTCCCCAACCTTTTTATTGCCGCGGACCGCTCAACGTTTAATAATTTTACCGTGGCCCGCTGAGGGGTGGGGGCACGTTGATTGTTTATATTTTATAATATATATATCATTATTATAATTAATTATAATA
>NW_017308982.1:27038-30055 GCF_000935625.1 Nanorana parkeri
ACCCTTTCTTCTACGCCCGTTACCCAGAACTCTCCCGAGACTCCCTCCACCTCCTGGACCCGTGACATCGCCTCTTATTTCAGGCACAATCCGAACGAGGCCGTATCCCAAGCAGGCCACACCATGGGGCCAAAAGCCATCCCACCTAAGAAGGCCGCGGCTGCGCCCGCTCCGGCATCCACTCAGGGGCTCCGTTCCTCCACTCGACCCTCGGGACAGAAGACCCTGGACCCCCTGTTGTCCCCCACACAACCCTCCTCCCCGGTCTCGCAGGCGCCGGCGATCTCTGTAGGCCTGAACAGCGCCGCAGTGGTGCAGTCCCACCTCCCGCCACCAGATGGCGCTGTTCATACCGGCCGCGGCGTGGTATTGAGGCCCGGACCGCAGATAAGGGCCACAGCTGCGCCCACCTCATCTACTGTTCAGGGGGCTTGCCCCTCTGCTCGGCCAGCTGACCTAGGAACTGGGGACCCTCGGATGAGCCCAACTGAGTGTAACCCACCACCAGTCTCCCTACATGACTGTGAATCACGGACATCTGCGGTGCCCCTGGACCCAGATCACACTACAGGGGAGGTACGTGAATTGTTTACGGCCTTTAGAGCTGACTTTGATTCCTGGGCCCTGAGGTTGGAGAGCGCCCTGAGGGGGGAGGTGCGGGAGCTTAGCCGGTTGTTGAATGCCGCAGACACCAACATCTCGGCCATATCGGACTCTGTGACTTCACATGACGCCCGCCTGGGGGCGCTAGAGGCTGCCCAGGCATCTCATCACACTCAAATCCAGAAGCTGCAGCTGCGAATGGAAGATGGCGAGAATCGCAGTAGACGCAATAATATTCGCCTGCGGGGGATCCCTGAGGCTACTGACGGCCCCAATCTGCACGCCACAGTCACCGCTATCCTCAACCGGGCCCTGGGGAAACCTCCCACCACCTTCATCGAACTAGACAGGGTTCACCGTGTATCCGGTGCCGCCCAGGGACCCCTGAATCGGGCTAGAGATGTCCTGTGTCGGGTGCACTTCTACGCTACGCTAAAGAAGAGATCCTTCGCTCAGTTTGGAGAACGGGTCCCATAGATTTTGACGGTGCCTCCATCCAACTTCTCCCGGACCTCTCCCGCCTAACCCTGGCAATGCGCAGGTCCGTGCAACCTCTGTTAGACGTTATCGATCAGGTGGGAGCAACCTATCGCTGGGGTCACCCTTTCAGCATTCAAATTCATAAGGGGTCCGAATTCTTCCATCTCCGCTCCCCAACACAGCTTTTTGGATTCCTGGAGGCTGAACCCGTCCTGGTGCCGGACTGGTTGGAACTGCCTTTCGCTGGCGTGGACACTCGGCCTTTTGACGTCCTACCTCAACGCCGCAACAGGGCCCGCTCAAGATCGACCCGTAAAAACCGAGGACCGGTCGAGGCCGCGGCCCCGTTGGCAAATGAGGGCTAACCTACTGCATCCGATATACCCTCTGCTGTATCCTCTGTCAGGCGCCTGGGTGTTCATCTGCCTTGATTGACTTTGAATTATGCTGCATTGCCTTCACTAACCATTTCTCCCTCGTGGGCTCACAGGGATTGTGGCTGGTCCATCTTGCTCCTGGCGGGCTTCGGTTCCGGATCAGCACCCCAGGGCGCCCCCTGGCCCCTTTAGCGGTCGGGGAGCGCTGTGGGGGGCTGCTGGACTCCTGGGATTTACCTGGCCCCCTCAAGCAATCGATAGGCGGGGGGCCCTTGGACGACCCCTGAGCCGGTGTGCCACCGGCTCTCGGGCTAGGTCACCTCCCGTCATGTATAATAGGCTGTGCCGTATACTACATTGTGTTTCTTGTCAATGCCATGCTGATCCCACGAGGTACGGATATATGCCATGTGTTTCCGGAGCATGTTATATTACCTTGGCCCCATGTTGTTTCCCGGGACCTCGCCTAACCAACTTTTCTTTCCAAGGCATTGTGAGCAGCGGTTGACCCGGGCCACCTGGGGGTGGGTAGGGGGTGGTCCGGCTGGCCCCGATCCCTCCTAGCACTCCGGGAATGCCTGACCGAGCTGCCTGACCGACAGCGAGGTGTATTGATGGGTCCCCTGACCTGGCGGGCTCCTTGAAGGGCTCCCGCTAGCTCACAGGTTACCCCATGGCACATTCGGGGTTTTGTTATGCCCTGGCTTATACCTTACCTGTTCCAGTGGGCGTATTGTTTGACCTAATTTTCATGTTGTGCGGTGTTGCTGTTTCTGCTTTTTGTGGCGGTGGGGTGGAGGTGGACACGGATAGCTCAACTGGACGATCCCCCCTACCTTGGACACTACTGTCTGACCCGAGTTGTGTCACTGCTCTACAGGAAAGTATTGCCCAATTCCTAGATGTTCATGCTTCTGACCCCACCCCTCTTCCTCTTCAGTGGGAGGCACTGAAAGCGGTCCTGCGGGGCACACTGATTCAGCAGGGTTCCAGGCTGAGGAAGGAACGGTCTAGGAAGATTAGGAAACACTTTCTCACGGCTGCTCGGGCAGTTATTCTGCGACACTGGCGTACACCGGTGGTACCCACTCTCACTGAATGGGTTGTGGAAATGGACCGCATAGCCGATCTGGAGGACCTCTTGGCGGGGGAGCGTGGAAATGGTCCTGGATATGTACACACCTGGTCTGCCTGGCTCTTATTTAGGACATCGGCTGCTTTTCCGGCAGCGGTCTCCCCTTGACTCCCTGGTATCCGGAGGTAGCTGGATTTCCTGACGGAGAGTGGGCACCCCTCCCCCCCCCTTTTCTTTTTTTTTTCTCTCTCCCACTCGCCTTCTTAATCCTATCCTCCCTTCTGAGCCTCTCCTATGGCTAGTCTTTCCCTCCTACCCCCCTGCTCTCCCATTCTCCTGTACCCTTCCTCTCATTAGGGGCCCGACCCTGGTTGACTCCTGCCTCCTATCTGACACCCATATCACATGTTCTGCTTCACTGGAACCTTCTACTCAAGCTCCCACTATAGCGAAAACGCCTGTTGGCTGTCGTATCTGCATGG
>NW_017308982.1:31728-32475 GCF_000935625.1 Nanorana parkeri
TCCACCGCCGTTTGATCTCAGCCCTGAGGGCCCTACCCAGGGAACCCGATGGGTCCTCCGGAACAACACGGGGAACTTGGTTAGCGGAGGGGCAGTTCCGCTCATTTGTTGCCTCCTTCCACACGACGGAATGCTTCCAGGCGGATCCCACTGCCTTTGACTCTCTATTATTAGCTTCCGTGCCTCCAACACACACGGTATCTCTTATTTACTCTGTCCTCTCTGCCGCGACATCCCCTACTCTACCGGCCTACACATCTGTGTGGGAACGGGAGATGGGGGTCTCAGTGACGGAGGCTGAGTGGGGCCGGTCATTCGTGCTTACCCACTCCCTGTCTATTGCCAGTAAGGCCCATGAGAAGAACTTGAAAATCCTGACTAGATGGTGCAGGTGTCCGGCGATCCTCCACCGTATTTACCCAGCCACCTCGGATTCGTGTTGGCGTTGCGGGGAACCCATGGGTCACATGACTCACATCTGGTGGAGCTGTCCTATGCTTCAAGAGTTCTGGCAGGGGATTCTGGGAACTTACCTCAGAGTGACGGGTACTACAGTAGCTGATGACCCTAAGATACTGCTGCTCTCGATGCTCCCTGGGTCCCTGAAGTCGGCAAAAAGAGGCCTCCTGCGACACTTTCTCACGGCTGCTCGGGCAGCTATTCCGCGACACTGGCGTACACCGGTGGTACCCACTCTCACTGAATGGGTTGTGGAAATGGACCGTATAGCCGCTTCGGAGGACCTCT
>NW_017308982.1:32629-48543 GCF_000935625.1 Nanorana parkeri
TCCGGGGGGGTAGGGGGCCCCCCCCCCCCCTTTTTTTTTTCTCTCTCCCACTCGCCTTCTTAATCCCATCCTCCTTTCTGAGCTTCTCCTATGGCTGGTCTATCCCTCCTACCCCCCTGCTTTCCCATTCTCCTGTACCCTTCCTCTCATTAGGGGCTCCACTCTGGTTGACTCCTGCCTCCTATCTGACTCCCATATCACATGTTCTGCTGCACAGGAACCTTCTACTCAAGCTCTCGCTATAGTGTCGTATATGCATGGCCTTAAAGCTTTTGAGTGGGGGCGCTTACAAAGTGTACTTTGTTGACAGGCTAGCTCCCTGAATGTAATGCCGTTTGCACTGCATGCCTAACTAACTGTAGCTACTGACTATGTGGCCTGCATTCTTAAACCCTGTCTGGGTCAGATGAGGGAAGAACCATCACTGCTCCGTGACATCCCTCTCCAGGAGTACCCCATCCCCTCCCCTCCCCTATTGTATTTGTTGTTATGCTTATAACTACTTTATCACATGTATGCATGTTTCCTTTGTTTTGTTATGAAAATCTCTAATAAAATCTGATTGCACCAAAAAGCCAAATTCCTCAATGTTGTAACAAATGCCAAATAATGGCAAAACATGTTTCATACCATAGCTTTTTAGTTTATAAGGTCAACACAGAGTGCACAAATAAACTTTAAAACCACAAACCCACATGCTAGAGATGGGGCTGTTATTATGAATACAGCTGTTTTAAACAAAAATTACAGTCTTATTATGTCAGAGACTAGACAATAGCAAAGACAAGCTGCACATCATTTAAGCCTTTTTATTGGACTGCATTTGAAGAGGGAAAGATGACGCAGGTTTTAACGTAAAATAATTATAGTGGATCATGTCAGAGACAGGAGCCATAAATATAACACAGACATGGCACACATCATAGAAGGCTCTTTTAGTAGGCCTAAAAAAATCCACATCTAAGTGAATACATGACAGAAAAAAGGAAGAGATTTCTAGACTACATTGAGAGCATTTCAGATGTTAGAGTAGGGGAAAGTTGACACAATGAATGCAGTTGTTTAGGCCAAATATACACAGTATGGAGTACGTTTAACACTATATGAAGGAATGAATATTGTGAACAAAGCATAAAGTTAACAATCTAGGACTGCATAGCTGAACTGGAAAGCTGAATTGGAGAATTTTTCCAAATCCGCTATTTTGGCCTAGATTGTTAATTTTTGCCTTCTCCAAACTCTTCAACCTTTTGTGAATAACCCTGTTATTATTTTCACAATTGATTTTAGACCCCATTGGCTAATCCTCATCCACATTTATCTTGGGAGAGTTCATCATTTTTTAAAATATTTTTCAGATTTTAACCAAAGAAATATGTGAAGTAATACATTATATTTCTACAATTGTTTTTAAATGAAATTGTCTAAAGCACATCTCCAATTAACTTTGGAGGAAACAAAAAAAGATGTAGTTAGATTTCTCGATTCCACTAGCAGTAAGATGATACACACAGCTTACACAATATTTCTACAATTTATTTGAGACCTCATTGGCTAAACCACATCCCCATTTATCTTTTTAGTGGCCAAAAAAAGTAATGAATATACAATATATTGCCAAAAATGTTGGGACACCCCTCCAACTCTTTGGATTCAGGTGTTCCAATCACCTACATGGCCACAGGTGTATAAAATCAAGCACCTAGGCATATAGACTGCTTCTACAAACATTTGTGAAAGAATGGGTCTCTCTCAGGAGCTCAGTGCATTCAAGAGCGGTACCGTGATGGGTTGTCACTAGGGTTGCACAGATACCAAGTACAGTACTCGGTACAAGTACGAGCACATGTACCGATACTTTTGAGCTCCAAGACTAGACTAGAGAAAAATTAAAAAATTAGGAGGCAGCTGTCATTTGTAAGGAGCACACGGAGCCCCTGGGATTTGTACATCTCTGTTTTAATGTACGATTTTGTTTTTATAAATATAAATAAAGGGATGCACAGATACCAGTTTTGCGAGTACGAGTACTGGTACTTGCCGAGTACTTACAAGTACGAGTACTGATACATTTTTGTTTATTGTCATGTGACAGTTTTTCTAAAACAATATCGACTAATGATTTCAGGACAGTGGTGGAGTGCCAGCGCCAGGTCCCAGCTGCAACTGCTGCAACCCTTATAGTTCTCATGAAAATGCCAAGTATCGGCACTGGTACTCAAAAAGTATCTGTGCATCCCTAGTTGCCACCTGTGCAATAAGTCCATCCGTGAAATTTCCTTGTTACTAAATATTCCACGGTCAACTGTTAGTGGTATTATAACAAAGTGGAAGCAACTGGGCAGTTTTAATCATGAACAATAAGCCTAACCAGTGTATGCCTAACTTTTATTTTACTGTTACTCTTAATATACATTATATCACTTACAGTAAATGGGTGTGATTGAATTTGACTATCTTAAATGCACACTGTTCTTGAACTAGGATTTTTTTTCTTTTGAACGTTGCAGCAGCATTCTGGGAACAAAAGGCAGCTCCAAGAACAGATGGTCAGCAACAAGTGAACATTGCACTTTAAGCACCCCAAATGTAAAGACCATATCAAGAGAACCATGTCAATATAAAACAAGCGCTTTCGGGGCCGCACAGGGTCCCTTCATCAGGCTTAACATTGACAGATGTCAATGTTAAGCCTGATAAAGGGACCCTGTGCAGCCCTATAAAGAGCTTGTTTTATATTGACATAGTTCTCATTAAATTAACACATGGTTATTCAGAAAGGACATTTGGTGTGCTGGTGACATTTCTTCAAGTAATTCATGCAACTAGCTGCCCCATCTGCAGTCACTGCAAGCACTCTCCCCTTGGTTTTTGTGCTGGTGACATTTCTTCAGGGGATTTCTGGAGAGACTGGGGTCATAAAAAAGGTTTTCCTAAGACACAGGTCACGGGAGTGCACAAGGGTCACAGGGTCACAGAGTCACAGGGGTTTAGGAGAGACTGGTGTCACAGGAGAGCATCTGGGAGCAGAGTAGTGCAGGAATTGCTGCAGTCATTGAGGTCACAGGAGAGCACAGGGGTCACAGAGTCATTAACAGCACAGGGTTGATCTGAGACACTGGTTTCATGGGGGTGCACAAGGGTCACTGAGTCACTGATAATACAAGGTTTCAAGGATCAATGGAAACACTGGGGTCACAGGAGTGCAGAAGGGTCACAGAGTCATAGGAGTTCAGGAGAGCATCTAGGAGCAGGGATTGCTGCAGCCATTGAGGCCACTGGAGAGCACAGGATGCAGGCATTGTTTAGGTATTTTGAGAGTCATGGGGGGCCAACTATCAATATACTGAAGCTTGGCGGAGATTCCTCCATCCACACAGTTTAGCATAGATGGAGGAATCTGTTGCACTTTTTCCATCTGACCATAGAAAATCTGCAGATAATGTATAGGTGAATGGCCAGCTTAAAGTGACATTAAAATAAAAAATTTGTTCCCTCCCCCCAATGTTAAGTAAAACACTTACCTTAAATTATGTCTCTTAATCCGATCTTCCTCTTCTTTCCTGTCCTTTTCAGCCTTCTCTCCAGCGCTGCTGTGTGTCTCCGATCTACTGTTTGCTAGCAGTAGATATATGCAAAAAAAACCCCAGAGGATTTAGAAACCCTTTAAGCCTACTGACCACGTTTCAAAGGCCATGCAGTGCATTATGTTTTTAAAAACAGGGCAAATTCAGACATGAATTCAGCAGAAACAAAACATTTTAAACAGCAGGAATAGCCACAAACCCATTATAGAAGTGAATCTGAACCCTAAGGGCTTGTTCACACTTTATCCAGGGCGTTCCGGCACGGTTAGTGGCCGGAACGCACTGGATTGCATAGCGCAAGCCTCCCTGCATTCTAAGGTGGGAGGTGGTGTGATCAATGGCACTGCAGACACGCCTCGCGCCTGCAGTGCGATCGCCCGCACCAGAACGCATGGCACAGCAATGCCCGCAGTGCGGTGTTATCGCAAAAAATAGTGCTGAGATGCACTGGATAGAGGGGATCGCTCATAGGGGAGTACTCATAGAAACTGAAATATACAACCAAAAGAGCGCACCAGCATAGTGTAGCAAATCTCTTTCAATAATATAAGAATAAGTAAAATGAATACACTCACATTTAATAATCCTTGCTAGAGAAGCACATCAAAGGAGAAAGCAGGGGAAAGTGGATGGAGTGTATGCTAAGCTGGAACGCACCCCAATCTTCTCCCCAATTTTGAGTTTCCTCTAACTCCCCCTGGAATGTGATCTCTGCATGCAGTGGCAAGGTGCTCTGTCAGGAACACATTTTGGGGAAAACCTTAACTCCCTGATCATCCTAACAGTTGACAGTTATTGTAGCAGCTATTTAAGGTAACGCACAAGACGATTTTATACTTTAGCTACTTCTACACACACACACACACACATATATATATATATCTATATAGATAGATATCTATATAGATATCTATCTATAACTTTCCTAGAGATTGACACTCTAGTACCTACGGGCAGCCACTTGATGCAGAGCCGGAACTTTTTAAACTTTTGAGATTCTTGTTTGTTCATTCCAATTGTGGGCTCCTTCAATCAAGAGTCAAGACTGTGTATCCATATTATTATTATTACTATTTCGGCCAGAAAATTACATCTATTATTGATGAAAGATTTCATAGAAGGTCTGATTTATTTAAAGAATTTATAAAAGAAGATGAAAAAATGAATCCACCTGAAACTATTTCATCTAATCCTGATCCTGATGATATCCAATTGAAAACCATGATCAAACTGTTTTATCAGTTGAAATCACTATTAGAAAAGGAGATGTTACACTGGTGGGATGCCGAAATGTTAAAACATTATATTAAAAGCAATCTAGTCCCCAGAGGTCTGCGCATCTCTAATAGATGCAATTTTTTGGAAACAGACCTAATGGAAAAATGGGAACAGTTTGCTTTGACGTGTTCTAGGGAGTGGATATCCCTTATTATTATCCAACGTGAGAGATTAATCGATAACATCAAAACTACAATAACTACACTAAAAGATGAAATTCAGACCTTTCACACACCTTTAAAATTCCCGGAGTGGGAGAATAAAATAAAGGGAAAGGTTCTGGCTTTGAACAAAGTCTAATTGAGAGAAAGCGTGGAAAACATTTGAGGGACCAGGCAGACTATCGGGAGGGGAAGATCTTCTCCTGGAAGCCATCCAATCAAACTAGGAATCGAAACATACACACACAGGGCATGAATGGTCAGCCTGCATTCCATTCCAGATCCGACACACACTTTAGATCAGAATTCTCGTTTCCTCCTTCCCCGCCTGTCCATCTGACACACACATCTTTTGACCAAATCCCTTCAAGGCAGATACGTGGTCCTAAACCCACAGATTTGCGGGGACATTTTGCTATGAGGGGCCGTACAACCCGACACCCAGGGTATATTCGGACCCCTATTACCAAAAATGATCCCCATAGGGATTCCCTATCCTATAGACCTAGAGGTCCCAAAAAACCTGCTTTCCATAATCGGACTCCGGTTATGGTGGGTCGGGCGGATAAAAGGTCAGAGATCTACATCCATCAGAGAGAGGGACCAACACAGAATTCTCATTCTATGGAATCTAGATCCCGAAACCTTTCTACCATTCTTCCACAAAACCCTGGAGTTGAAGATTCATCCATACCTTTCCAGAGTCATCTTCATCCCCAGGGTACAAAACAAGGGGAAGGTCTAGTAGAATGGGAAAGAGTTGGAACTAAACCGAAACACCATGGCCCAGCAGCTTACAATACATCAGAGAGCGGAGTGAACGTCATTCACCCAAACATTAATTTTTTGTCGGAGCCCAGGACACCAAAAGTAAAAATAAAAAGAACACCCGGGAGAGAAGGAGAGGATGCAGAGCAGGACAACAGGTTAAACAAAAAAGGAAGAACAAGCTTTTAACTATCACAACCAGTACCACAAATAGTACCATTAAGATTTTTAACCTTTCAAGTCACTCACTTCAGGAGAGTGAGATTGCCATCCTCCAAAAAGGGTTAAGTTTTGCCCCATCATCAGGGCCCAATGATTTTGAGTTATTTTTAGATTTGCATAGGTTTACTAGGAAATTGACGCTACATCGCCATTTTTTTATTAAAGATGAAAAAAAAAACCCTACACTGGCTAACAACTGTCCAGAGATCAAAATTACATTTGAAGACCCAAATCTGGCCCTTTTGGGGGAATTATGGGATGGTGAGGAGTTTAATCTAGAGGCAGCCAATTGCTACGACCCAGATATTTCCCACACACATTTTAGGTCCAAATCTAATTTTTATCCCCTTGGTTCCAAGGGAGATCATATTATCACTTTTTAGCAACTAGTCCATAGGGATTTTAAAAAACTTTGCTCTGAGAGAGGACACAAGGCCCAAAACTTGAGTCCAGAAGAAGTGAAAGCGTTACAAGATCTCAGGAAAAATCACGATTTAGTAATAAAACAAGCAGATAAGGGAGGGGGCCTGGTAATTCAGGACCGCAAAGACTATGTAAGAGAGTCACACAGACTGTTGTCCGATAGTTCCACTTATGTCAAACTAGCTAGTGATCCCACAGTCGACTATAAGGGACAACTTAATATCCTACTCAAGGAAGCTAAGGACACTGGCGTACTCTCCAAATCAGAATTTCAGTTTCTATCCGTCGGTCACCCCTGTGTACCGTATTTCTATCATACACCTAAAATCCATAAAAATCCAACTTTTCCCCCGGGCAGGCCGATTATAGCTGGTATGGATAGTCTCACATACAATCTGGCCAGCTATATTGACTTTTTCCTCCAACCATTAGTATGCGAAATACCCTCCTTCGTGAGAGATTCCAGTCATATCCTCGAGATCTTGAAACCTTATACCTGGAAAGAAGGCTACCTTTGGGCCTCTTTAGATGTGGCCTCGTTGTACACCTCCATTGATCACCAGCAGGGCTCCAAGCAGTACAACATTTTCTGATCAAATCAGGTTCCATTAATTCCTCCCAAGCAAAGTTTATCCTCAAAGCCATCGAATATACCCTAACCCACAATTATTTTACCTTTTTAGGCGACTTTTATGTCCAATTGAGGGGGACGGCCATGGGAGCCAGATTCGCTCCGAGCTATGCCAACTTATTCATGGCATGGTGGGAACAGCAATACATTTGGAACAATAACCCATTTGGCAAGCATCTTGTCCTGTTTGCTCGTTACATCGATGACATTATCATTATTTGGGAAGGTACTGAGACCACCTTAGTGGAATTTGTTGAGTATTGTAGAAAAAATCCCTTCCAACTGGATTTTACATACGTGGTGGATAAGAACCTTAAAGTATTTCTTGATTTGGAGTTAAGTGTGAATCCAAGAGGGGAAATAATTTCAAAAACGCATTTTAAGCCTTCTGCAGGTAATTCCTACTTACATGCAAGAAGTAGCCATCACCCCAGATGGATAAAAAATTTACCAGATGGGCAATTCGGTAGACTTAGAAGGACCTGTACCCAGGATTCAGATTATGCCAAACAGGGAGAGATCTTGAAGGAAAAATTCCGTGATAAGGGGTATGATCAAAGTGTCATCAATGAGGCTTTTGATAAACACCTAGCGCCCCCTCCCCTAAAAAAGACCTATAACAAGAAAAAGAATGTAACCACTTCTAAATACCAAACTAGTTTTTGCACCCAATACAATAATGGTGCTTTTCGTATTTGTCAGGTCCTAAGAAAGCATTGGGGAGTATTAAAAGAAAATCCCTTCCTTAATAGATCTTTATCCAGGGCACCTCAAGTAATCTTCCGCAAACCAAATGACCTGCGTAGACAAAGAGCTCCAAGTAAGATCAAGACTCAATCAAAGAGGTTTACATTTAGATCAGGGACTATTCGGCCAAACAGGGTGTTATAGGTGCAATGTACCAAATTGCGGGACCTGTGCCTTTCTTTGGCACAGAAAGAAAGTAGTTGAGGGACAAAAAGGGAAAGTGTTTTCGATTAAACAATTTAAATATGGGAAGCGGAGAAAGTCGCTCTCCCTTCCCCGCAAGCAGACACTACCCCAGTGTCTGTCACCCCAGCAGAAGAGCTGCATTCGGGGCAGAGAGTCGCTGGCCTCTGCCCAAACCCCATTACAGATCCAGAGAATCTGAGAGCAGATCCCTGCATGATGTCTCCCCAGAGGTGGATCACAGAATGGGAAGCGGAGAAAGTGGTTCTCCTTTCCCCGCAAGCAGACACTACCCCAGTGTCTGCCACCCCAGCTGAAGCGCTGGCTTCGGGGCAGAGAGTCAGGTACCTCTCCCCAATAGCAGTGACCCGCCCCAGGATCCAGGGAGTGCGGACAGGCGGTCCCGCCCTGCAGCGGCTGTACGTATGTAAGGGAGACAGAACGCGCAGTTCTAATCCCCAGCGCCAGAGACAAACTTTTTATTTGGGTGTTTTGCTGGGGTGGGGGTACATGTCTAACGCAGGTTCCGACCTGTTGAAGATCGGGAACCTGGTTAGTCAGTTTGTAATGGGGGAGAGATGTGACGGACTGCACCGTCACTGTGCTAGTTGGAGGGGGCTGCAGACTGGCCTCTTACCCACCGATTATGGCCCAGCAAGAGAACAGGAGATTTTGGGGCTAGATGTACATTTTATATGCAGACAGTGACTGTTGCCCTCTGGGAAATATATGTTTTAAAATGGTGGAGGACAAGGACTTGGCCACATGGTTTGTCTATTCAAAATGGAGACTTAATTAAGTGAAGTCAGTTGTATAGAAGTTGCATAGCTTCCCCCCCCCCCCTACCTGTTATCTGATGCTCACCCTATTGTACTGTGACTGTGTATGTAAATGTCTGATTCCCTGTGTAAGCTGTTATCTGTGTTTGTCATGAGGGGGAGGGGAGGGGATGGGTTGTAGCCCTCCCAGTGTCTCTAAAGTGAATGTCCTTTGTTTAATAAAGTTGTTGCTCTTTCTATGTTGAACCTTCAACATGAGTTTTGCCTCGTGATTGGGGGTTAGGGGCTGGTTACTGCGAATCTGCTGGCTGAGAGTGGGGTTTGGCGGGCAGGAGACGCTCTTTGGCGGAGGTACCCTGTCGGGGTACCAGGCGGTCCGTCACAGGAGGCATTTTGGATATACACATTAAATAGTTTTTTTCCCTTGGGATTAAATGAAGGGATGGAATTGGCATCGTCTTTGTAGTATCTACTATGTTTCATTATTTATTCCATCATTGAGATTCAATTTATTTCACCCTTCCAAATATATACAAATCTTCCTAGGAATTCATTTGATATAAAGAAAAAACTTTCTAAAAATAATTATTTAGTGAACAATCAGACCAGGTATTACTGTATCTCCAAAACCAGTTAACACTTAACATATTATGTGCTTAAAAATGTCCAAATTTCATATGTAATACTAAATAATTTCAAAGATCATTTTTATACTCTAAAAACCCTAAATAACTGCAACATTATTTATTTATATATCTATGTATATATGTATACAAATTCATTTTATATATACCCTTTAAGGAGACTGGAATATAGGTTTTAGCCAATATATTATATTAGATTATTAACTCTACATATGTAATTTCTATTGTGGTTTAAAAGTCAATTATTTATCCTAGTAATTTCCTATTTTTCCATTTGATTAAGCTTATTGTACTAATACAAAACTAAGTTGATATATTTGAGACAGTATATCAACTAGTGGTGACCAAGATAGTTGCGCTAGGATATATGACAGAAATCAGAAAACAAAAATACAAAGAAAATAAGATCGAAAAAATATGATCACAAAATCCAGCTGCAGCAATATCTATCAAGGTGATCAATTGTAAACCGGTGTGCTGCGCTTGGTAGTCCCAGGCCAATTATCACATGTGTTGGAATAGCTAAATTGATGTGTAATCAGCTAATAAGACAGAGGAACACATGTCAGTCATTGAAATGAAGGTGGAACCTGGCTATCCGGGCTATATAAAGTTCCTGTGCCAGAAGGGAAACAATACCTTTTTGATAAAGTCTTCACGACGAAACGCGTAAAAGGAGTGTGCTGTTTCCCCGCTGACACCCTGGAGAGAGGCTATATATAAGTTGCTTATGTTGTTGTACCTATGGAAGTCTGTAAGTGCAATCATTTTTAACTACTTGGTAAATAAAGCATTTTGCATCTGCACTTAAATCCTGTCTTCTCTCCTTTGGTCGGTCCCCCCCTCGGCTTTCTGGCTGATCCCTCCGGAGTGCTCTCCAGCCTTGGAGGTTGTCTAATTATCGCGGATGAGAGGAAGTGTAGCCTGACGGCAGGAGAGGACAGAGAAACTAACAGAGAAGGGGTTTCCTTTTTCTATTTTGCGGACGTATCAATAGAATTATAAACAAAAGACATTGGATTTTTAATACCATTTGGTAGAAAATAGACTATTGGTGTTACAACCCTCGTGCATACACTTTTATACTTTTTATATTTTTTCCACCTGTATTTATTCACTTTATACCAGTAGATGTGGTTTTATTTCGAAATTTGCTAGATTGGTCATACATCAGTTTTCTCTAAACTATTGTTCTTTCCATTTAAATGTTGTTGATTGTCAAATTGATCCATTTTTACACTTAATCATTTAGTATCCACAACTGTATTTTCACTATATGGCACATATATGTATCATCTATTAATTTATTTGGTTCACATTTAACTATTTAGTATTCACATTCGTACTTTTACCATATTTATATGACACGTATATTTATTAACATTTATGCACATATGCACTTTTGGATTGCATATAGTTGCAAGTAGGATTCGATCACTTGCACTGTTTTTAGTCTGTACTATTACAAACATCACATAATTTAAAGATTAAATATAGCACGTATCACAAAACCAAGCGCAGCACACCGGTTTACAGTATATCAACTAGTATTAATTGCACTATCAAATGCATTTCCATTCTTCACACAGTACTACCACGTTAATACGTTTTTTCTATGTATTCTCTGAGTTATTAATGCAATTGATCGCTGTATTTTTTTGAACCTACAACATAATTGATTGTTTTATTATTTATACGTTATGTATATTATTGTGATTGCATGTGGTTTTTCTCTCAGTTGTTTCAACGTTACATCGAATAAGCTTTTTGCAATAATCTGCAACTATATGACAAACCCTAAGCCCTCGTTCACACCTGAACGCTTTGTAGCGTGTTCTACGCTCGACGAACGCTCTACAAAACGCTCTACAAAACGCTCAAAAATATAAATCCCATTGTATTCAATGGTCTCGGTTCCACCTTGGCGTATTTCCGCCCGTCCCTAACGTGCTACAAAACGGCCCACGCCTGAAAAGGTACATGTACTACTTTGGGCCGTTTTGTTGTGCGTTTCCATTGGGATACAGCCAAGTAGCCTTCGGAAACCGCAAATCTAGGTAAAAAACCGCGCGACAGACGCACATATGCAATACGCCTAGGTGTGAACGAGACCTTAGGCCCCGTTCCCACTGCGCGATATGCAAATCGCGCGACATCGCGAGATTTGCCGCGCGATGTCGCGTTCAAGCTTGCATTGAGCAAGCTTGAATCGCGGCTAAATCCGCTCCAAAAAGGGTCCTGCTGTAGCGACACACGACCCGCGACAGCAGGACCCTTTGCCCCATTGGATTGCATTGGAGCGCGATATCGCGCGGTAATTTGCCGCGATATCGCGGGAATTACCGCGCGATAAATCGCTCAATGTGAACGGGGTCTTAGTGTTTATGAATTGCATAGTTCCTATTAAGCCAAGATATCTGTTTGCGATCTCAAGAGCCGTTTTCCATCAGAGTCAGAGGACTTTCCAATTTATAGTAACATTATACCTTTTAAACCCTTTTTTTATAACGGTTTCTATATCAATTCGTTTTAGTATTTTCTGATAATAATTTTAATAAGAATGACAATGTTTTTTAATTATTAGTAACGGTGGTTTTATCCGTCAGACAGGTGTAAGCCAATAGCCGGATTACCGGCAATTGGTCTGAAATTGCCATATGACCTTTCGTAGACAAACTTCAGTGATTGGTCAGTTTTAATTTAAATAGAGCAGGATATAGAAGAGTTCCCTTAGGTTCTGATGAAGGGGGCGTGCCCCTGAAACGCGTAGACCATCCAAACTCACAGGGGCAGAGGACTTTTGATTTGTTTCACCCCGTGAGACTCCCGCTGTCAGAGTTTCATACTTCATCTCTTGCATGCCTTTTATCGATCAACCTTTTGTGAGTATAATTTCAGCTGTGTGCCATTCAAATAAATAACTTTTTTTACACTATGGAGGCGCTCTGCTTTATCTTTTGTTTCCTATATCCACGATATCCACAAAAGAGTTAAAATTGATTTTAGGCATAACGCCTCCATGGACCACACAGCCACATGCACGGCATCAGCAATTAAGATAAACATGTAAACATCTTATTTCATATAAATATATAGAGATTAATCATATAAAGTCATTGACATATCCAGTCTTGTGTCAGTGCACCGTGGGTCCAGCCTTCTACGCGTTTCACTTAAAAAGCTTCCTCAGGAAGATAAGGAGGCTGCCTGCAATATTTGAATACCATGGATATAAATACATCTATCTATAAGAATACAAACTTTTACATCACATGATAGTTGTCATTGAAAAATAAATAAATAACCACTGAATAAATAAACAACCTTGTTTGGGGTTCCAGTGGTGGATGAATCCACATCTCCAGGGGGACCGAGCACCACCGCCCAGATGATGTAGGGAGTGAGGTACGTACAAGAGCACCAAAGAGAAAAGGTTAAATTCCCATCCATGGAAACTGCAAATTACAATATAGTATAATGACAAACAATAACAAACAATGTAAAGCACGGGACGGTACGAAAAAAACTGATATTCCCCATATTGTGTAGATACTAGTTGGATGAGCTAGGACATATATATATATATTCGTATTTAGCAAAAAAGCAGTTTGGCCCCATGCCTGTTCATGGCCATATTCAAATATTGATAAAGAACAGGCTGGTCCTTTGTGTGTTAGGGAAGATGTTTACTAAAATTACCCCTATTATTTTTTTTCCTTTAAAAAAAGTATCAGTATATCTTCTCAACACAGTCATAAAAGAAGGGTTAGCATTAGCATAAAGCTTTGCTTGCATCTGTTCAACAGTTGCGACAACATTTGTGGTTATTAATGGAAACAATTTACTGGTAATATAAAGATACTTTGTAGTTTGTAGCTTAACTGTTTTGTGCAGTGAAAAAAAAAACATCAGTGTGCAATATGCATTTCTTGTTCATATTGGAACGAGGATGTGCTCTCAGAGGCAAGTACCCAGCTCATTCCTTTCCTGAGTTGTGGAGGAGTGGTTTTTGTGTGTTCTCCATGCATTACTTGTTACTTAAAGAAGTATTACGCTCTTAAACTTTAGTTCAACGATGAGTTCAGATCAAACAAATGATTCACTGCTCATTACTTTACTTTGCCCAAGACCTTACAGTAATCATGTTTCCGAATAGCTCCAATTCTCCAGTACAAGATCACAAGGGACAGAGCACAGTCTCCAACAACTGCACATCTAGAAGCCTGGAGGAGGGAGAAAAAAGGAGTGGGAAGCAGGGGGAGTGTCTTGCCTCGCTGTGCATGTGTGTTTGTGGAGACGCACACAGTTCACTAGCACACTGAAGTGTAGCTTCATAGGACTCTGCATGTGAAAGGAGCCACCCTAAAACAGGATATCAGGGCCAGTGCTCATTGGACCAGCTGATTCTGCAGGAATCTAAAACTTTTAAATATCAAGAAGCAGCATCCATTGTAAGTGATTTAATCAGCATTTAAAATAGGCTAAAAACCTTTTGACTTTAACCAGGATGTCAGTGGCCGTCAAAAGACGTCCTGTTACCCCTGCCCACTCGTGCGTGGCGAGCGGCGCGAGTGGGAAACTGCAAAAATGTAAAAACAAGCTGCGATGCCTGTTTACATACAAGCGATGCACAAGCTATAGAGCTGCCAGATCGCTTGCATAAGGTGCCCGTCTATGGCCCCCCCCTGCAGGCCCCCCCTCCGCTGGTCCCGAGCTCCGCGGTGCCCGGTGCAAGCCCGGGGCCAGCATGGTGGTTCTGTGACGGGATCAGAGGGAGACCAGTACACGATCTTCCTCCAATCGTCTCTCCGGTGTCAGAATGCGGAAGTGATATATATTACATCACTTCCGCATTTTGCTGTCACTCTCTGGCTTCAGAGGCTGGAGAGAAGCTGATGAAACAGATCTCTGCTTCATCAGCTTCTTTGGGGGTCAACAGGTGACATTAGGGGTCTTTCATTAAAAGGTATTTGGGCATATTTTGTATATGTGTTTTAGTGGTAAAATTCAATAAATGTATTGATTTTAGATATATACACCTTGAAAGCCCCATTTTTATCAACACTTTTTTTATGCTACATAATGCCAGCAAATAACAGTGAGTAGTAGCCAGCATTTCAATCACCAGAGTCAATGCTGATTGCCACTAGGAAATGTTCTGTTTGTACTATAAGCTACAATAGTACTGCAGTATTGGGTCGGTGTGATTGGCTATGAATTGCTCTACTTTGGTGATTTGTAGCTTTGCAGACTGCCCTGTATGATGACTGTGTCACTTACCTCACCACCTCGTCCGGCTGGACCCTTTGCTCTCTCCCCCTTTGCTCTCTGCTGGTGACACTGCTGAGCTCCACCGCCTCTGGCTCTGGCTGCGGAGTTTACAGGGCCAGTGCACAGTGCATTTTACTGCCTCACTCCCTTCCCCTGGTGCCCTCAGGTGGCTCTGGCAGTGCCTGAATTTGTCGGATGCTGCAGGCAGGGAGGGGCGGATCACCCCTTACACTCTGCAGAGTCAGTGTACAGTGACCAGGGCAGCCGGCTCGGAAGGCCAGACCTGACGATTCCGCAGGCCGGAGGTTCCACCACGCTTGCTTTAAAGCAAAGCATGTGACATCAAATAAGTAAATAAATATGCAGCGTTAATAACCCTTAAGTATTAATCAGTGAAAAATAAGTGATCAGATTAAGATAATTGATTAATCAAATCAATTAATACTAGGTAGTGTATATTAATAACAAAATGTGACATAAATGTGAAAAAATATTTCACATCATATTCATATATTTGTGAATAACATTATGTACTCCTTGTGAAAAAGTTCAAAATTCATATCACACTCTCTCTCTCTCCTTTTATACCCTCTCTCTCTCTCTCCCTGTATACCCTCTCTCTCTCTCCCTGTATACCCTCTCTCTCTCTCCCTGTATACCCTCTCTCTCTCTTTCTAATACCCTCTCTTTCTCTCCTTTTATACCCTCTCTCTCTCCCCCTGTATACCCTCTCTCTCTCCCCCTGTATACCCTCTCTCTCTCCCTGTATACCCTTTCTCTCCCTGTATACCCTCTCTCCCTCCCTGTATACCCTCTCTCTCTCTCTCCCTGTATACCCTCTCTTTCTCTCCTTTTAAAGTAAATAAATATGCAGCGTTAATAACCCTTAAGTATTAATCAGTGAAAAATAAGTGATCAGATTAAGATAATTGATTAATCAAATCAATTAATACTAGGTAGTGTATATTAATAACAAAATGTGACATAAATGTGAAAAAATATTTCACACCATAATCATATATGTGTGAATAACATTATGTACTCCTTGTGAAAAATTCATATCACACTCTCTCTCTCTCCGTTCAAAATTCATATCACACTCTCTCTCTCTCCTTTTATACCCTCTCTCTCTCTCCCTGTATACCCTCTCTCTCTCCCTGTATACCCTCTCTCTCCCTGTATACCCTCTCTCTCCCTGTATACCCTCTCTCTCCCCCTCT
>NW_017308982.1:48762-56510 GCF_000935625.1 Nanorana parkeri
ATCTCACCCCCCCTCTCGCTCTCCCTCTCTGCGCCGCTCTCTCTTTTAGTACTATGTGTCCCTGGTTTCTTAGAAACATTGTAGTGATCAGCTGATCACTCCAGTGTTTGCTCTGCACACAGATGATCGGTATATATCACAGATATTTACTGATTCTCCGCTCTGCCACACACAGAAATGTTGTCATCCTGAAACTGACAGGATGACAGCTCTCCAGCTCTGGTAAATACTGGTTGAAGGATTCTTGCTGCAGGAAAACACAAATTCCTGACGCAGATCTACCTAATCGTACCTAAAGTTACAGATGTGAATGGGGCCTAATACACACGCACAAACATACATACCCACCTCACTCACAGAAATCCTGAGAATACACAAAACACAAACCCGCACAAAAAAAATCTACTGATATTGCATATAAAGAAATGGTCACAATCACACACAGACATTAACACTGGTGAGACAAAAAATAGTCCAGTGCCCCCCTCCCCCATTGAATCGACTTTTAGACCCCTTCATTATTTAATCATTGCAAAGGGGACCGACGAGATTTTAAGATTTGAGTGTGAATTAGTGAGGTGTGACAAGCCTTTGCTGTGCTTAAGGTACCACATGGCTTTTAGTCAATTATGTTAATAAATTTGGTATATTAGTGTCTGTTTCAAAATAAATAAAAAACCGTAGTGGAAGCATCATAAGATATAAGTTGGTTGGGGAAATTGTTATCACATCCTAGTGTTTTATAATCACTTGTGCTACAACTCAGTTGAATTGACCGGCCCATGCAAGCAGCCGGGAGCAATAGCCAGACTGTTATTGGCTATTTCAAATTACAATAGCCAGAGGGCTATTGAAGCTCTGGCCACTGAACAGAGGCGCGGCCCAGAGAAAGTTCTCTCTCTGGTACGATCCTCTGCTTGGTGGGCGGGGTTTCAAAAGCCAGCCTGCTATAGGCTTTTGAGATTTTAACTAGTCAATTCTCACCATTGATTTTACATTCTGCTGCCAACCACGGAATCTACCCGTCAGCAAAATGTAAACAATAAATTTTGTTAGCAACTAAATTAATTTCATGCCTAACAAAATTGTTAGTGTGCACAAAGCAACCGACCACTTTTTAAAGCATATCAACCGTCCGCAAAATAAAAAATATATCCTATTCGTATTTTTTTTCCGGTCGATTGCAAAAGGTAATTTAGCAGGTTGGGAACTAGCTCCCCAGTGGCGGAATTACCACCGGTGCAACTGGTGCGAGGGGCCGGGGCCTGAGGCTGTGGGAGGGCCCAGTGGGGTCAGGTCCTGGGCACGCTGTCCACACTGTGGACAGCGTGCCGCACTTTCCTGCTCTTCCAGTGTGGGCTCTGCAGGAGCAGAGCATCTGACCAGGCTGAGGCTTCACCAACTAGGGCGACAGCAACAAGCAGGTAGGTGGGCCTGGGGAGGGTTTATCACAAGGGCTTGTTCAAACCGAAAGCGGTGCGTTCCAGAGCAGTAGCTGCTGGAACGCGCCATGATCTTCTCCCTTCCGACTGGGAGGGGGGCCTATTTAAGATGGCCACGGCGGCGGCGATCACACCTGTCAGCGCTCCCTCTCTCTCCTCCCGGACACTGCAGCTTCAGAGCGGCCAGGAGGAGAGAGAGGGAGCGCTGACGGTTGTGATCGCCGCCTTTCTAAGCAGAGGAGCGGCAGGTAAGTTCCCGCCCCCCGCTCTCCCCCGCAACCTCCCACAACTTTATTTTTTTATATTTCATTTTTATTTATTTTTATTGAATATTTTTTTTTTTTACTTTACTGTTGGGAAATATTAGGGGTCTAAACAGACCACTGATATTTCCCTTTCAGAATAGAAAAAGATTAGGATAGGTGTTGTGTGCTGCTCTTTTTCATGTAATTAGACAAGTGGATTATAATCGGGAATATTACACTGTAATGTTCCCTATTATAATCTATTTCTCTAATTAAATTAGTACAGACCGGCCTCTGTTCTATCAAAGTTTGAGACTACTTTAGAATGTGTAACCAGTGACGTGGTCACACATTTTCACGTAATCTCACCCAGTTTTTCGGCGGTGGAATAGGTGAAGCATTCCAATGCTTTCTCTGCTGTTCCAGGGCAGATCGGCATCGCAAATCGCATGTGCAGGAGAACCGATCTGCCCTGAAACAGCTGATCGATCCTGAAATGTCACTTCTATCCGACTTTGTGAGTGCGGTGGAATGTGAGATCGCAGTCGGAGAGAAGTGACATTTCAAGACCGATCAGCTGTTCCACCGCCGAAAAACTGGGTGGGATTACGTTCAAACGTGTGACCACGTCACCGGTCACACGTTCTAACGTAGTCACAACCTTTGATAGAACACCACCATCAGGAGGGTATGGCCGGTACCCATGTGAGGGGTCTGGGGGGCCTCTTACATGGGTATCAACTGTACTGGGGGCGGCATGGCAGAGGTGACAGGGAGGGGGTGGAGGAGGCCGGGCCTCAGCAGCAGCAGGTAAGAAGAGTTGGGAGGAGGTACAGGGAAAGGGATCCCGACGACCAGGCCAGCCCATCTGGGACCCTGCAGAGCCCACCATAGAGAGTCTCAGGTGGGCTATGCAGGATCTATGATCTGCTCCCGCGCCCCCCCCCTGTCTTGGGAGGGGGGCCCAAGATAAAATCTTGCACCAGGGCCCTTTGGTTATTAGGTCCGCCACTGTAGCTCCCCCATAGTGATCTGTCTAGTTCCCATCCCTCTATATGACCTGTATGGTAATAATGAAGAAAGGTAATTTAGCAGGATGGGAACTAGCTCCCTCATAGTGATCTATCTAGTTCTCATCCCTCTATATGACCTGTATGGTAATAATGAAGAAAGGTAATTTAGCAATATAGGAACTAGCTCCCCCATAGTGATCTGTCTAGTTCCCATCCCTCTATATGACCTGTATGGTAATAATGAAGAAAGGTAATTTAGCAGGATGGGAACTAGCTCCTTCATAGTGATCTGTCTAGTTCCAATCCCTCTATATGACCTGTATGGTAATAATGAAGAAAACTTATTTAGCAGGTTGGGAACTATCTCCTTCATAGTGATCTGTCTAGTTCGCAAACCCTCTATATGACCTGTATGGTAATAATTAAGAAAGGTCGTTTAGCAGGATGGGAACTAGCTCCCCCATAGTGAACTGTCTAGTTCCCATCCCTCTATATGACCTGTATGGTAATAATACAGAAAGGTAATTTAGCAGGATGGGAACTAGCTCCCTCATAGTGAACTGTCTAGTTCCCATCCCTCTAAATAACCTGTATGGTAATAATACAGAAAGGTAATTTAGCAGGATGGGAACTGGCTCCCCCATAGTGATCTGTCTAGTTCCCATCCCTCTATATGACCTGTATGGTAATAATGAAGAAAGGTCGTTTAGCAGGATGGGAACTAGCTCCTTCATAGTGAACTGTCTAGTTCCCATCCCTCTAAATAACCTGCATGGTAATAATACAGAAAGGTAATTTAGCAGGATGGGAACTAGCTCCCCCATAGTTATCTGTCTAGTTCCCATCCCTCTATATGACCTGTATGGTAATAATACAGAAAGGTAATTTAGCAGGATGGGAACTAGCTTCTTCATAGTGATCTGTCTAGTTCCCATCCCTCTTTATGACCTGTAAATAATGAAGAGGTCGTTTAGCAGGATGGGAACTAGCTCCTTCATAGTGAACTGTCTAGTTCCCATCCCTCTAAATAACCTGCATGGTAATAATACAGAAAGGTAATTTAGCAGGATGGGAACTAGCTCCCCCATAGTTATCTGTCTAGTTCCCATCCCTCTATATGACCTGTATGGTAATAATACAGAAAGGTAATTTAGCAGGATGGGAACTAGCTTCTTCATAGTGATCTGTCTAGTTCCCATCCCTCTTTATGACCTGTATGGTAATAATACAGAAAGGTAATTTAGCAGGATGGGAACTAGCTCCTTCATAGTGAACTGTCTAGTTCCTATCCCTCTAAATAACCTGTATGGTAATAATGCAGAAAGGTCATTTAGCAGGATGGGAACTAGCTCACTCACAGTGAACTGTCTAGTTCCCATCCTTATACATGACCTGACTACTAGGGGGCAAAAGGTTATTCTGTGGGATGGGATCTAGCCTGTTCACACTGAGCAAGCTAGTTCCCATCCTCAGAATTGACTAGGTGAATCTGCAGGATGGGAACTAGTCGCAACCCTTTAAACAGCCGCATCAAGTGTAGCGTCATATAGACCCGCCCTCGACGCGTTTCGTCATCAAGACGTCTTCAAGGGGAACATCAGGTCTATCTGACCACACCATTGATTTTCATTTATAGCAGGCGTAATGGTGCATCTACAACAATCACCACTAGATGTCTCACTTTTACTTCTATATAACTTCTATATAAAATATACAGCCAACAACACATAGGTAAATAGATAAGTGGAAACCTATATTCTCGAGAGACACTAGATGTCTCCTTTTTGTTTCCTATACATAATACCAATATAATTAAATATACATCAGAGAAGATAATACAGTAAAATAGGAAAAGCTTACCGAAATTCTTATATTCAATCCATAAGAGATAACACCTCATTAAAACTAAAATATATGATGTTAAATAGTAACAAATTCCACCAGGATTAATAAAAAACATAAAATAGGATAAAATAAATGGATAAAAATTGATTATTATAGGGAATTTAACAACTGTTAAGAACCCACTCTATAATCCTCATTTATTACTTAAAAAACAATTGAGGTCGAAATCAATATTAAGTCCCTTAGGGGCCATAGTATCTAATAAAAAGATCCATTTTGATTCATTTTGGGAAACCTTGTGAGTGAGGTTGGTACCCCTCCAGTGTTTTCCCACTCTATCAATCCCTACTATTTTTAAATATTTAGGATCACTGTTATGGAAAATTCTAAAATGTCTGGACTGACTGTGCTTATTAAAACCATTTTTAATGTTGTTGACATGCTCTTCCAGTCTTTTTTGAGCTCCCTGGTAGTGCTAACGACATACTGTAATCCACAGGGGCATTCTATTAGATATGTGACAAATTTACTGTGACATGAAATTAATTTCTTTATTCCATATTTTTTGTTATTAGTGTTTGATGTAAAGGAAGTTGTTTTCTTTCTGGCTGCTATCGTTCTACAGCTAACACAGTATTTGCACGGGTAAAACCCTTTACCTTCAAAGAAAGTAATCTTATGCTCAGGTGGGTACAAGACACTTTTAGCCAATCTGGTTTTTAGGTTCGGTGCCCTTTTTATATATTATTTTAGGTTTACTAGGTAAAATCGGACCCAGAACTTTGTCCCTTTTTAGGATATGCCAATGTTTTTTAAAAATTGACTCTAGTTTCTTATACTGAGCCGAATAGTTAGTAATAAAGGCCAGAGGGGGAGGGTCTTTAGTCCTGGTGCCCCAATAATTTTGACCTATCTTTCTTAAGGGTCTCCTCTTGGACCCTTTTAAGATCATTATCTCTATAGCCTTTTTCTTTTAATCTATTTAATAGAAGTTCCGATTGTCTATGGACAATCTTCCCTAGTACAATTCCGCCTGATACGAGTTAGTTGGCCCATGGGGATCCCATTGAGCCATTGTGGATGATGGCAACTATATGTAGGGATAAAGGCATTCTTATCCGTCGGTTTAAAATATGTTCTGGTATCAATTCTTTCCCCTTTCTTTAAAATATCTAGATCCAAAAATGGAATATTATCCATACTGATGTTACTGGTGAGGGAGAGGTTGTATTCATTCGAATTCAAAGATTCAATGAACAATTGGAGGGAATGTAAGTCACCCTCCCATATAACTATCTCATCATCTATACAGCGTTTCCATAATTTAATATTTAGTATACCTTTCTCAAAAATATACTCATGCTCCCACTTCGACATATAAAGATTAGCCAAACTAGGTGCAAATTTAGCACCCATCGCCACTCCTTTCTCCTGGAGATAATAATAATTTTTGTACCAGAAAAAAATTCCTGGACATCGCATAGTGTATACAGTCCAGAATGTACTCTTTTTGTTCCTTCTTATAGTCAGCGAATTGGTCAAATGCCCAATTAACTGCCTCTAAGCCTTTATGGTGTGAAATTACAGTATACAGTGAGGCCACATCAATGGTAGCTAATAGGGTATTATCATTCCCCCTAAAGCCCTCAAGGTTGTTCAAAATATCTTTACTATCTTTCAAAAAAGCTTTAGTTTGGCTTACTAAGGTCTTTAGGTGGCAGTCAATGTACTCTCCCAGCCTTGCGGTTAGGGAGTTAACACTGCTGACTATAGGTCTCCCTGGAGGTGCTACCATACTTTTGTCAACCTTCGGTAGAAAATATATAACTGGAGTGCGACTTACTGAAGTATTAAATAATCTTTTTCTCTCTTTGTTAAAAGTTCCTTCTTAAATGCTCCATTGATTAGTTTTTCTAATTCTTTCCTGAACTCACTAGTGGGATTTTTCTTCAATTTTTTATATGTATCCTTTGTATGTAATATATTATCCATTTCCTTCTCGTAGTAGTCCTTGTCCATTAGGACAACCCCTCCCCCCTTATCAGCAGGGCTCACCACCACATCCTTTCTTTCTTCAAGTGATTGAATCCCTTTATATATAAAGGCCTTATTTTGAACATTGTGGAATTCTAGGGATTTCATGTCCTCCTCCACAAGGTTTTTAAAGACCTCCACAAAAAGATTGGCATTCATTTTAGGGTTAAAAAACGATTGTTTTTTTTAAAGAAGTTTGAATGTAACTTCTTGTGCTTGGGAGTTTGTTTCACAGTAATGGAAAAGAATATAAAATAAAGAATTTTATCTCATGCAACAGCCGTTATGTCACTTACCTTTTGGAATGTCCATGCGGCTTGCAATATATGGGAAGAACTACAAGGGAATTCAAAAAGAGATTAGAGGAACACATTAACAACATTAAAAAAAGGTTTCATGAAACATAGTCTGTCTAGGCATTATAAAATGTTGCATAATCAAAACCCACAAAATCTTAAAATATCTGGCATAGATCAAATTAAAAATCACTGGAGGGGATCTAATCTTATGAGGGATATCTCTAAGAACGAGTCTAATTGGATTTTTCTTTTGGATACACTGACTCCCAAGGGATTAAACATAGACTTGGATCTCAATTGTTTTCTTAATAACTATTAATGGTGTCCTTAACCTTTGAAAAATTGTTCCCTCCCCCCCTTTTCTCATACTGTTTTTTTTAATACTGTTTTTTATACTGGCTTTTTTATACTGGCTTTTCATACAATTGTGTCTACTAATGGGCTTTCTGTTTGTATTAATTGGTTACCTCTGAGGGTTTTTTAGAGATAATTTAAATACCTAATTGATTACATTTTTTAATGGATGGGATAAATTTAAATCATGCTGCAGTGGTTAGAGAAGATCTGCCTACCTTCCGAAGAAGTCAGGTGGCAAAACGCATCAAGGGGCAGTTCTTTTCAACACAGGTTGTTCGTGGAAGTTTTTAGTTTGTTGTCCGGCCGGCCGTAATTTTTAGTTTTTTATGGGAGTTGCTATTTTTTGTGTGAAACATTCTTTTTATTAAAGTTTTATGTTACAAGTAACAATATTTAACAACATTTGCACTCACAGCCGTGAGAGCACACATAGAATGCAACAGAACAACCCTGTACAACCCCTTACCAACCACGTGGTGTACTTGTATAAACATCAACATACCCCCCCCCAGA
>NW_017308982.1:57775-78583 GCF_000935625.1 Nanorana parkeri
GCCCCCACACTGCATGAGAGACGCTGTGGAAGACAGGATAAGACACCTCTAGGTCTAGCATATTAAATCCGTGGCAGTGCGTTCAAGACATACCCACCATCCCCCATCCCTGTGATTCCTTAGGTCGTTGACTATACCCCTCCCCCCTCGGGCAATGCAGCATCCGCCCCGGATCAATGAAAAAGCAGGATAAAAGAAAAAAAGAAAAAGGGGGCAAACTGGAAACACAAAATAACAATTGTAGAACTTGAGGCCCACAAGAAGCGTAGCCATCCAGGATAATCAAGAATCGCTCGGCCACTGGTCGTCTGCCTCATCCCTCCGCGTCATAGGCCCGTTCGCCCAGCAATCAGTGCAGGAGTACATCAGCAGGCCGAGCCAATATCTGGAAACGCCGCTGGTGCGGATTAACCCAGCGCATCCAACCATTCAGCAGCGGATCCAGGCGAATCAAACATGTGAACCTTGCCAGAATGGGGAACCCTCAGTCTACCCGGGGACAGCATGTTGTATTGGATGCCTCTTTCTCTGAGCCGGCATCTCACCTCCACAAAGGTTCTCCTCCGCTTCTGAATCTCCGCCGAGAAGTCAGGAAATAGGTGGACAGAGGCATTCTCATGGCGAATGTCCGGGCGCGTTCTGGCAGCCGCCAGTATTTTGTCCCGATCCCTGTAGTTTAAAAGGCGCGCCAGAAAAGGTCTCGGCGGTGCTCCCGGGACAGGCTTTCCAGTGGGCACCCTATGCGTCCTTTCCACCACAAAGGTGGGGGGCAGCTCCTCCATGGCCAGCACAGATTTAAAGAAGGCCTCCGCAAATTGAGCAGGCCTCTGGCCCTCCGCTCCCTCAGGCAGGCCCACTATGCGCACATTATTGCGCCGCATTCTATTTTCGGAGTCATCTACCTTTGCCGCCAGCGTTTTCACGGTGCGTTGCAGGTCTTGTATTGCAACCTGGACGGAGTCCCCCCCCCCAGATACCCGCGCCTCCGCCTGGGACAGCCTGCCCCGATTTTTGTCCAGATCATGTCTGATCAATGTGCACTCCACCGCCAGATGGTCTATTTTGGCTGTGAGGGCGATTTTACAGCCCTCTATGGCCTCCAGGATAGCTGTCGTCTCAGCCCTCTCCTTACTTGTGGTCGGTGGGGAGACAGGCTGCTCCGGAGGGGCCAGCGCCACCTCAGCAGCGTCTGCAGCTACTCCCTCCATGCACAAGGTCCGGCGTGAGCACTCACAGGGAGCAATGGAATCAAAAAAATCGTAGGTGTCCAGCTGTAGAGAGAGCGAACCGTTGCCCCCACACTGCATGAGAGACGCTGTGGAAGACCGGATAAGACACCTCTAGGTCTAGCATATTAAATCCGTGGTAGTGCGTTCAAGACATACCCACCATCCCCCATCCCTGTGATTCCTTAGGTCGTTGACTATACCCCTCCCCCCTCGGGCAATGCAGCATCCGCCCCGGATCAATGAAAAAGCAGGATAAAAGAAAAAAAGAAAAAGGGGGCAAACTGGAAACACAAAATAACAATTGTAGAACTTGAGGCCCACAAGAAGCGTAGCCATCCAGGATAATCAAGAATCGCTCGGCCACTGGTCGTCTGACGAGCCAATATCTGGATAAACCAAAAGTTTTCTATGCAGACCCGATAGGGTAGGTATCAACAGGAAAATGCCGCTGGTGCGGATTAACCCAGCGCATCCAACCATTCAGCAGCGGATCCAGGCGAATCAAACATGTGAACCGTGCCAGAATGGGGGACCCTCAGTCTACTCGGGTACAGCATGTTATATTGGATGCCCCTTTCTCTGAGCCGGCGTCTCACCTCCACAAAGGTTCTCCTCCGCTTCTGAATCTCCGCCGAGAAGTCAGGAAATAGGTGGACAGAGGCATTCTCATGGCGAATGTCCGGGCGCGTTCTGGCAGCCGCCAGTATTTTGTCCCGATCCCTGTAGTTTAAAAGGCGCGCCAGAAAAGGTCTCGGCGGTGCTCCCGGGACAGGCTTTCCAGTGGGCACCCTATGCGTCCTTTCCACCACAAAGGTGGGGGGCAGCTCCTCCATGGCCAGCACAGATTTAAAGAAGGCCTCCGCAAATTGAGCAGGCCTCTGGCCCTCCGCTCCCTCAGGCAGGCCCACTATGCGCACATTATTGCGCCGCATTCTATTTTCGGAGTCATCTACCTTTGCCGCCAGCGTTTTCACGGTGCGTTGCAGGTCTTGTATTGCAGTAGCATGCTCCTGGACCGAGTCCTCCACCCCAGATACCCGCGCCTCCGCCTGGGACAGCCTGCCCCGATTTTTGTCCAGATCATGTCTGATCAATGTGCACTCCACCGCCAGATGGTCTATTTTGGCTGTGAGGGCGATTTTACAGCCCTCTATGGCCTCCAGGATAGCTGTTGTCTCAGCCCTCTCCTTACTTGTGGTCGGTGGGGAGACAGGCTGCTCCGGAGGGGCCAGCGCCACCTCAGCAGCGTCTGCAGCTACTCCCTCCATGCACAAGGTCCGGCGTGAGCACTCAACCGGCCACGCCCCGTGAGTTGCTATTTTAATAAATTACGTTGTTTTATCATACTGCACTATGAGGGCTGTTTTTTTCTCCTAAAAATCCCCTTCAAACATTCTCTGAGACCTGGAGAGAGGCATCAGCTGATCGCAAATGAGAAAAGCCGGTATATGCCTGTGACGGAGACCCGGGATCATTGCGATACTGCAGGTTAAAGACGTCTACTGATATCCGTTACACTGCCAGGAGAGATTTGAACATACCGACGGGGGGATCGAAAGACTAGACTGACACCTTTCAGAGGGGCTCTATTTACTCACTATATCTGGTGAGTAATTATTACCTGGAGGGCTGCAGACTAGGATTAAGAAGAACCGTTTTTTGTTATTCAAAATATTCATTATTTAAATATTTTTTCTTCACTGACACTTGTCACAATACTTATCGGGACTAAATTGGAAAGTATCAACCTTTGAATATTTTGCTACATCTCATTTCACAACTAAATGAATTACTTTATTTGCTAGAATACAATGTTGTATCACTGGAAGATCATCCACTGAGATTTATCCTTTTTTTCACAAATTTGAATATTTGTTACAAATATTTTGTTACACTTATTTATTATCACATGAATGGCTTTATTTGCTAGTATACCATAACTTATCACTGACAGTATTTTCACGGAGATATTTGATTATGGTTAATGATTCACTATTTCCTTTATATTTGTGTAAATTGTTCACATATTAACACAATTTTTTACATATTAACACATATTAACGAATTTAGTTTAATTCGTTCACCCTTAGCGCTGTGCTATTATTTAAATATACTTGGGAGTTTGTTATTTGTGTGCAGTTGTGGTATGGTGGAGTAATATTTTTTTATATTAATTTTTCTAATAATTTTTTGAATATCAATGAAGGTTTAAAATGTATTCAAATTATTAACCGGGCATACTTTAGGCCTAAATTCAGGACTTTTTCTTCATCAGTGGATAGTTTAACAGAGCTCAGGTTGAAAATCCCTTTACCTATAGCCTTCTGTCTCTTCTTGGTTGTAATTTCCTCCCCCCTCTGCACCCTCTTCTCCTTCCCGGGTCCAGTGACCCTCTCTTTGGAGATAGGGTGTGGACCATGGTTCTCTCCCATACCTTTGTGTCCACCCTCCTCTCCTTCCCTGCAATTTCTGGTACCCATACCTCGTATTCTGGCCCCTCATGTTCCTCCTCACAGGACCCTCCCAAGGTCGGGACTGATGTCCCACTTGATTCCTGAAAGGGCCTTCTCTTGGGTGATGAAATCTTTGGTTATTCCCTAAAAAATGATTAAAAGTTTTAGAACTCAAATTGTTCCCTTGTTGTCTAGGGGGATTCTGAGGATTATTCCCTTCCATATAATCCTCTTGTGATAGTAATGGGTGAAATCTCTGTGATAGTGGTATTTTAGGGGTATCCAATGTTGCACTCCCAAGCATACTAGGAACTGGGTCAGTAACCCCTTCCCTCTCTCTCTTTCTTTTTTTGTTCATAATGGGTTTCCAAGGTAATTCTTCTTTGGAATTTATATCCTGTTCCTTACAGCTGGTATTGCAACTATTACTTTCTTCCTCATTAGTCTGCCATCTGTAAATGTTACCATTCCTAAAGTCTAACATATGCCTAATATATTTTTTATGTTTCTTATTTTTAATTTCTAAATCCCTTTTTTGTATAAATTTCTCCACATCCTGTATGTTGGTCTTAAAATCCTCCACATAAACTTCTATTTTTGATCTCAACTCCTGAATTTTCAATTCAACTTGATGTAATTTGCGTTTTTTCTGGGAATGTCACAGTAAATTTGTCACATATCTATTAGAATGCCCCTGTGGATTACAATATGTCGGTAGGGCTACCAGGGAGCTCAAAAAAAGACTGGAAGAGTATGTGAACATTTAAAAATGGTTTTAATAAGCACAGTCAGTCCAGACATTTTAGAATTTTCCATGACAGCGATCCTAAATATTTAAAAATAGTAGGGATTGATAGAGTGGGAAAACACTGGAGGGGTACCAACCTCACTCACAAGGTTTCCCAAAATGAATCAAAATGGATCTTTTTATTAGATACTATGGCCCCTAAGGGACTTAATATTGATTTCGACCTCAATTGTTTTTTAAGTAATAAATGAGGATTATAGAGTGGGTTCTTAACAGTTGTTAAATTCCCTATAATAATCAATTGTATACATTTATTTTATCCTATTTTATGTATTTTTGTGTTTGCACTTTACTGAATAATTATTTATTCATTTTTGCACTTTATTGAATAATTTTTCATGGACTATTAATTTATCACTTTGAGTGTGATATGAATTTTGAACTTTTTTTCACAGGGACTACATAATGTTATTCACAAATATATGATTATGGTATGAAATATTTTTTTTACATTTATATCACATTTTGTTATTAATATACACTACCTGGTGTTAATTGATTTGATCAATCAATGATCTTAATCTGATCACTTATTTTTCACTGATTAATACTTAAGGGTTATTAGTGCTGCATATTTATTTACTTGTATGCTATTGGACCTAGTGTCTGGGGTGCAGCAGCTATGTATATATATATATTCATTAATTGGATTAGAGGTTTCTCAAAAGCGCAGATTTGATATTGTACTATAATGTGACATCAAATGCCTGGTTAGGAATATTAGACAAGAGTACTTGCCAGGCAGCTTTACAAAAACACAGACAGTTGTGAAAATATTATTATTATTATTGTGAAATTATTATTGGTCAGAAATGTTATGAATCCTAGAGAATCCCATGCTATGAGATTTTGAGATTTTTCATACTTAAAGCATGTAATGCTTGTCCATATCCCCAGCAAGGAACCACATGCACCAGAGATGGTCATGGATACAATAATGACAAAACTCTACAGCATTACACACCACATGTACAACATATGTGTGTGTATGTGTGTGTGTATGTGTGTGTGTATGTGTGTGTGTGTGTGTGTGTGTGTGTGTATATATACATATACACACATATGTATATATACACAGTATATATGAATATTTTTTATTTATTTATTTTTTACAATATATATATATATTTATTTTGTAAGTGCATCATGCGCGCAATTTTAAAGCTTGACATGTTTGGTGTCTATTTACCCGACGTGACCCGATCTTTTATATTTTACCAAAAAACTGGGTAATAATAAATGTTTCCTAACATAATGTTAAAAAAAACTTTTTTTTCCCCAAATTTTCTGTAATTTTTCCTAATTATAGTAAAAAATAAAAACCCCAGTTGTGATTAAATACCACCGAAATAAAGCTCTATCTGTCCCCAAAAAATGGTATAAAATTCATTTCAGTACAGCGCTGCATGACGGAATAAACGTCAGTCAAAGTACCGCAGCGCTGAATACTGAAAAATGGCCTGGCCAGGAAGGGGGTCTAAACACCTGGTCTTGAAGTGGTTAAAGGGAGATTTGTCTTCTGCAGAGCTCATGGTTGCTGAGTGGATGAATAAACTGAGTGTTTCAGGCTACTCATTATTCAGATTTTTGCTGCCCTGTGTCTCTCTTCCCACCACTACAGATGCATAGGATATTAAGGCAAGGGCATTGGTGTTGTCCTGCTCAGTCCCCATTGATTGTTGCTAAGCTTTTGCCTGAGTTCATGGGAAAACACTGCTTAAGGGATTTCTACCATATAATTAAAAAACACTATTGGTAGAGCATGTTGAATGCTGTGACTAATAATGTTAGTAATCCACATTTATGTGGTCAGGCGCTGTGTCTGATACCATGGAAAGCCTCTTTACTCTCATCAAGAATTTCTGAGTTGACTTGGCTAGTTTAAATGGTGATGATTAAAAATCTCTGCTGCAGCAGAATAATGGGCATTTTAGTGAAGAATTATATTAACATATCTTGGACAAGAAAGATGCAAAGTATTAAAAAAATAACAAAAACATAAAAGATGAATGATGAACATAAGGTGGTCATGGGAGGAGACACAATGTTAAGGTATCTAAAAGTTCAAATGAGGGCTTTGTCCAAACATACTAAAGAGAGCTGGCGTTACAAGCATTCAGCTTACCTAAACCCAGGAGCCAATCAATATGTCTTCCTGAGGTGATTACTGTGACATCCAGTGACTGCTGCTATATAGGATATATATGATGCTGGATAAGTGACCTGAGCAAGCTTTATACATCTGACATAATGCCAGTCACAGGAAATAAACCCTCCCTCCAGACTCCAACTACTTTAAAAAGTCAGTAAGCCATATGATGCAGGACTTCTAACGCCCCAGAAATGCATTGGATGTTTTGAACACAATTTGTGACCAATAAATCATTTTTGGACTATACTATTGGGCTATATTATTCCTCCACACAGTGCTCCAGGGGTCCCTGTACTCAAGTAAGCTGCCAACTGCAAAACATCCTACAACCAATTGGGACATCAAATCTGAACCAGGGATCCAGCACTCCATTATCTATCTATCTATCTATCTATCTATCTATCTATCTATCTATCTATCTATCTATCTATCTGTGCCATCTGCGGTGGCTGCCTAAACAAAGCTTTCAAGCTCTTCCTTAGCACCCAGTGGCCAGTGTTGTCTGTTGCTACCCATTATGGGCAGCACCTGAACCATATATTGGCTGAGTATGAGGGACACATAGCAACAGAAACCAAAAAGCCCACAAGAAAGTCTCTAAATATATAATAGTAAGAGGGTAAGGACAGAACATGTAGGCCCCATAACAGATGAAAATGGGAAGCTAGCTACTAGTGACAGGGAGAAAGCTGATGTGTTAAACACATTATTTGCCTCTGTCTTTACAGAAGAGTCAGAAGGGGTTAATGAACAAGGCAGCAGCTCTAGTAAAAACAAATTTAACGTATCACAGTGGCTGTCAGAGAGCAGCTTAACATCAATAGTGTGTATAGTATTTGAAGGAATAACAAGGGACTATATGCAGGAATTTGCCTATGAAAATGGTATCATAAGTAGCAACCAACATGGCTTCATGAAGAACCGTTCTTGTCAGACCAATCTATTAACACTCTACTAGGAAGTCAGTATTAGTCTAGACAGAGGAATACCAGTAGATGTGGTGTATTCTGACTTTGCTAAAGTTTTCGATACACTACCACACAAACCGTTCATTCATGAACCAAGGTACACAGATCTAGTGGGTAGTAATAAATGGTTCATTTTCAATTTTCAAATTGGGCAAAAGTTGGGAGTGGGGTGCCCCAGGGATCATTCTTGGGACCGATTCTGTTTATCTTATTCATAAGATCGCCTCAAGAAATTTAATTTGTTCTTCTTAGAAAAGTGGCGCTTAAGGGGGGACCTAATTTCAATTTTCAAAATTAATGGTGACCGCAATATTCAGAATAGGATGTTCACACCAAGAACTATATTGATGACACGAGGACAGAACAAGAGGTTACAAGAGAGGAGGTTTAATCTGTGCGAATGGTAAAAGTGTGAAATTTCCTTCCACAGTCAGTAGTATTTTCTGATAGCATTGATAAATTCAAGAAACTTTTTAGATGAGTTTCTTGGGTCATTAAATATACATGGATATGGGAACTACTAGAGCTAAACATATACACGCACGCACGCACGCACGCACGCACGCAGGTTGAACTAGATGGACCTGTGTCTTTATTCAACCTTACCTACTATGCTACTATGTTACATGGGGTCAAGGGTGGATGTTGATACCCTCAGAACGGATGACAAAACACTTGACTAATTGGGTAACAAGAATGAATCACTGGCCGGATCTTGCCCAATATGCAAATGAGCTTCTTGGCTCACCTGCAGCCAGTATGCTTTAATCTATCTATCTATCTATCTATCTATCTGTGCCATCTGCGGTGGCTGCCTAAACAAAGCTTTCAAGCTCTTCCTTAGCACCCAGTGGCCAGTGTTGTCTGTTGCTACCCATTATGGGCAGCACCTGAACCATATATTGGCTGAGTATGAGGGACACATAGCAACAGAAACCAAAAAGCCCACAAGAAAGTCTCTAAATATATAATAGTAAGAGGGTAAGGACAGAACATGTAGGCCCCATAACAGATGAAAATGGGAAGCTAGCTACTAGTGACAGGGAGAAAGCTGATGTGTTAAACACATTATTTGCCTCTGTCTTTACAGAAGAGTCAGAAGGGGTTAATGAACAAGGCAGCAGCTCTAGTAAAAACAAATTTAACGTATCACAGTGGCTGTCAGAGAGCAGCTTAACATCAATAGTGTGTATAGTATTTGAAGGAATAACAAGGGACTATATGCAGGAATTTGCCTATGAAAATGGTATCATAAGTAGCAACCAACATGGCTTCATGAAGAACCGTTCTTGTCAGACCAATCTATTAACACTCTACTAGGAAGTCAGTATTAGTCTAGACAGAGGAATACCAGTAGATGTGGTGTATTCTGACTTTGCTAAAGTTTTCGATACACTACCACACAAACCGTTCATTCATGAACCAAGGTACACAGATCTAGTGGGTAGTAATAAATGGTTCATTTTCAATTTTCAAATTGGGCAAAAGTTGGGAGTGGGGTGCCCCAGGGATCATTCTTGGGACCGATTCTGTTTATCTTATTCATAAGATCGCCTCAAGAAATTTAATTTGTTCTTCTTAGAAAAGTGGCGCTTAAGGGGGGACCTAATTTCAATTTTCAAAATTAATGGTGACCGCAATATTCAGAATAGGATGTTCACACCAAGAACTATATTGATGACACGAGGACAGAACAAGAGGTTACAAGAGAGGAGGTTTAATCTGTGCGAATGGTAAAAGTGTGAAATTTCCTTCCACAGTCAGTAGTATTTTCTGATAGCATTGATAAATTCAAGAAACTTTTTAGATGAGTTTCTTGGGTCATTAAATATACATGGATATGGGAACTACTAGAGCTAAACATATACACGCACGCACGCACGCACGCACGCACGCAGGTTGAACTAGATGGACCTGTGTCTTTATTCAACCTTACCTACTATGCTACTATGTTACATGGGGTCAAGGGTGGATGTTGATACCCTCAGAACGGATGACAAAACACTTGACTAATTGGGTAACAAGAATGAATCACTGGCCGGATCTTGCCCAATATGCAAATGAGCTTCTTGGCTCACCTGCAGCCAGTATGCTTTAAGAAGGTGCATTTAGCACATCAGGGGGTTTTGTGACAGTATAGAAGAGTTAGCCTGTCCCCAGACTCAGTTTATCAGCTCACCTTTGTAAAAGAGAATTAGTCCTGGATCAGCTATAAGTACAAAGCTCCTCTTGCTGATGCTCGTGATTACATTTTGTTTTTGATTTTGGTCTCAACATCATTATTATGTATTAGAGCCTAAGCATCTCCTTCCATCGCTGCAGGCCTGTAACACACATCACCTCCGGCCACCATATGTCACCGTGATCACATCATTCCATCATTAACTGGTTCTTATACCACTGGTGGCTTGAAACCATAACCATCTCGTACTGCCACTGTAGGCCTGCCAGGATTACCATCTCTTCCTGCATTACCATCTCTTCTCAATGGCTCTGCAAGCGTTTTAAAAATACACCCCTTAATGGTTCCCCTTGATGTTCAGTGGGAAAATGTTTTTGGTTTGATGCAGTCTAAATCATTCTGTTTGTCTCATTCTCTTGGACCTATTTCAGTGCACTGCCTCATCAAGAATATTTGTGGCTGCCTGGGTTATTCCTCTGAAATTCTGGCCTATCAAACAGTCTTGAAAACTGCACAGGAAAACTATTTTTTTTAGCCTTCTGCGTTAGGTTTTTTTTGCAGTGTAATTTTTTATTTCAAATTGCAGTATGTCTGCTTTCTCCCTCTGAAATTAAATTCTATTTAAACGGATTATATTCTGTGCAGCAAATCTGTAAATTTTTTCTGTCTCAGGTGAAGGTTAATATTTCTGGATTAAATTTGCCTACTCTCTCACTCTGAAATTGCATCCTTTTGAAAAGGATAACACGCTGTGCAGCAAAACGGCACCATTTTTTTTCCTTCTGTTTCTGAAAAATAGAGTGTAATGTATTTGCAGATGAAATCTGCCTGCTCCGTCTCTGAAAGTACTTACTGTACCCCTTACCATCTCATAAAAAATAAATTGTCATTTTTGGACTTGCTCACATACAGTACAGCAAAACTGTACAGTTTTTATGTCTTAAGTCTCAGACAAAAAAATACACAAAGTTTTTATTTACAGATTAAATCTGCCTGCTATTTCCCTCTAAAATTGCATCCTAATTAAAAAAGTAATACAGACTGTGAATCAAATCTGTACAATTTTTCTGACTTCAGTCTCAGAAAAAAAGACACTTTTTATTTCCAGGTTAAATCTGGCTGCTCTGTCCATCTGAAAAAGCAGCAAAAAGGAGTGCAAACTGTGTATCAGATCTGGACAATTTTTCTATCTCAAGTATCAGAAAAATACACTATTTTTTAATTACCTGATAATATTTGCCTGCTCTCTTCTTTGACATAGTGGATTATCAAAAATGATTAAAAGTTGTGCTGCAAATCTGTCCAGGTTTTCTGCCTTCGGTCTCATAAAAAAAGAAACAGTAATTTATTATTTCCAGATGAAATCTGCTTGATCCCTGCCTCTGAAATTGCATCCTAGCAAAAAAAAGATGTACATATTGTCTGGCAAATATGGTGGTTAGTGCAGACTGCAGATAGAACCAGATTCAGATCTCATAGAGTCACAGGGGAATGAACAGTGGAAGCTCCATGTACCAAGGTCTTAATCAAGAAGTAAGAGGCCAACAGTCTCTAAAACAAGATAGAAAGGGCAGAATCCTGAACTTTGCTACTGCTGAAAGCAAAATGCTAGTCCAGACCCAGACATTTTCCCACCCTCCATCACTATTTTTTTAAATGTTTTTATTTTAAACATTAGTTACAGTTTTACTTTTTTTATTCATTTTATCATAGGTAAGGCTATAACCAAATGCTTACAAGGGATTATATCTGGTTGTAAAGTATATACCACTAGTTGACAGTGGCCCAGTATGAGCTTGAGGTACCGGCCTGCCCTGCTGCAGGGAGGGCCTTCAGTGCAGCTGGGGTTGGGGGATTTGTGACTGAGTAGCTGCCTTTTAATAAAACTAATCAGACCTTACATACATAGTTACATAGTAATTGAGGTTGAATAAAGACATAAGTGCATCAAGTCCAACCTATTGCGTGTGTGCATTTATGTTTGAGAGGGTGTGTGCGTGTGTATTAGTCCATGTGTGATTTTGCTCTTAGGAGTACCTGTACCTCAGTATGCTATGGTCTCCGAGGAACTCGTCCAGGAGTTTCTTGAATTATTCCACACTCTTAGCTGAAATCACTTCCTGTGGCAGCGAGTTCCAGCGAGTTCCAGACCTTAACCGCTCTAACTGTGAAGAACCCCTTGCGCCCTGTGTGTTGACATTTTTTTTCCACCAATTTTTGGTGCTGCCCTCTGATCTTTGTTACGGAGCTAACCGCAAACAGTTTGTTAACAATGTTGCTGTCACCATTGAATAGTTTATACAAGAAAATCATGCCCCCCCTTAATCTCCTAACCTCCAACGAGAACATATTTAATTTTAACAACCTTGTTCATAGTTCAGGTCCTGGTTGCCCTCCTCCTGGACTTTTTCCAGCTCAAGGACATCTAATGCCCCCCCTTAATCTCCTAACCTCCAACGAGAACATATTTAATTTTAACAACCTTGTTCATAGTTCAGGTCCTGGTTGCCCTCCTCCTGGACTTTTTCCAGCTCAAGGACATCTTTTCTGAGTATTGGTGACCAAAATTGGACCGCATACTCCAGATGAGGCCGAACCAGTGATCTGTAAAGTGGCAAAATTATAGATTTGTCCCTGCAATACATTCCCTTCTTAATGCAAGACAGGACTCTACTTGCTTTGTTTACAGCAGCCTGGCACTGCAAGCTGTTGTTCAATCTGCGGTCTATGATGACCCCCAAATCCTTCTCCGTTTCTGACTTCCCTAGTGGCATACCCATAAGTGTATAGTCCATTTGCCTATTTTTAACTCCAAGGTGCATTACCTTACATTTATCGGCATTGAACTTCATCTGCAATACAGTTGCCCACTCCCCGATTTTATCCAGGTCCTCCTGTAATGTTATAATGTCTAAATCTGTGTCTATTACCCTCCCAATTTTCGTATCATCAGCAAACACTGAGACATGGCTACTCACTCCCTCCCCTATATCATTAATAAACAGGTTAAAACGCATGGGACCCAGCACAGAACCCTGGGGCACACCACTCATGACCTCAGACCCGTGTCTGAAAAGGTGCCATTAACTGATACTCTTTGTACACGTTCCTTCAGCCAGTTTTCTATCCATGTGCACACTAATTCATCTATGCCCATAGCTCTTAGCTTGTATAACAAGCGTTTATGTGGCACCGTATCAAATGCTTTGGAAAAGTCCAGATATACTACGTCCACCGGCCTCTCTCCATCCAGATCTCTACTTACCTCTTGGTAAAAGGTCAGCAGGTTGGTCTGGCAAGAACGATCCTTCCTAAATCCATGCTGGTTATCAATTATTATGCTATGATCCCGGATAAATTCCACTAAGTAGTCCTTAATGATTCCCTCTAACAGTTTACATACTATGCATGTCAGACTAACTGGTCTATAGTTCCCCGGTTGGCATTTTTGACCCTTTTTTGAATATAGGTACCACATTAGCTCTTCGCCAGTCGCTTGTCACTCTACCAGCCATTACGGATTCCTTAAAAATGAGGAACAATGGTCTCATTATCTCCTTGTTCAGTTCCTTGAGTACCTTGGGATGTAGATTATCAGGTCCTAATGCTTTATTTGCATTTAGTAGTTTAAGCCTATGTTGTATCCCAGTTTCAGTCAACCACTCAGGTTTATTTCTTGTTAAATGTTGTGTTTTATCGTGTACACAAAACACGTCTTTTTCCTTGGTGAATACCGACGAGAAAAAAGTATTTAGCGCCTCGGCCCTCTCCCTGTCGTTTGTGAGTAACGTCCCATTTATGTCCTTTATTGGGCCTATCTGTTCCTTTCTCCCCTTTTTACTGTTTATGTATTGCTAAAAAATTTTGGGGTTCCTTTTACTAACTGTGGCGATATATTTCTCACATTCAATTTGAGCTGCCCGGACTACCAGATTACATCTTTTATTACATTCTTTGTAGTTTTGGAATGCCAATACTGTCCCCTCCGTTTTATACTTAGTAAATGCCACTTTATTTTCCTTAATGTGTTGTTTTTTGTTTTTTTATAAATTCTTTATTTATGATTTTTTCCAAGTGGTAGAAAGACAACTAGTACAGAAAATACAGACAAGAATCGTACAGATCATACTTAAGGCATTTTCAGAAAATACACAAGGATTATTCAGCTAATACGGGGTCAGTATGAGACACTGGCAATCTCACGCCTCGTCCACGCTAACTGGCATAGTTTTCCCTGAATACCATATATAGATCTGTGAGCGACCATGTGTGATTTTGCTCTTAGGAGTACCTGTACCTCAGTATGCTATGGTCTCCGAGGAACTCGTCCAGGAGTTTCTTGAATTATTCCACACTCTTAGCTGAAATCACTTCCTGTGGCAGCGAGTTCCAGCGAGTTCCAGACCTTAACCGCTCTAACTGTGAAGAACCCCTTGCGCCCTGTGTGTTGACATTTTTTTTCCACCAATTTTTGGTGCTGCCCTCTGATCTTTGTTACGGAGCTAACCGCAAACAGTTTGTTAACAATGTTGCTGTCACCATTCAATAGTTTATACAAGAAAATCATGCCCCCCCTTAATCTCCTAACCTCCAACGAGAACATATTTAATTTTAACAACCTTGTTCATAGTTCAGGTCCTGGTTGCCCTCCTCCTGGACTTTTTCCAGCTCAAGGACATCTTTTCTGAGTATTGGTGACCAAAATTGGACCGCATACTCCAGATGAGGCCGAACCAGTGATCTGTAAAGTGGCAAAATTATAGATTTGTCCCTGCAATACATTCCCTTCTTAATGCAAGACAGGACTCTACTTGCTTTGTTTACAGCAGCCTGGCACTGCAAGCTGTTGTTCAATCTGCGGTCTATGATGACCCCCAAATCCTTCTCCGTTTCTGACTTCCCTAGTGGCATACCCATAAGTGTATAGTCCATTTGCCTATTTTTAACTCCAAGGTGCATTACCTTACATTTATCGGCATTGAACTTCATCTGCAATACAGTTGCCCACTCCCCGATTTTATCCAGGTCCTCCTGTAATGTTATAATGTCTAAATCTGTGTCTATTACCCTCCCAATTTTCGTATCATCAGCAAACACTGAGACATGGCTACTCACTCCCTCCCCTATATCATTAATAAACAGGTTAAAACGCATGGGACCCAGCACAGAACCCTGGGGCACACCACTCATGACCTCAGACCCGTGTCTGAAAAGGTGCCATTAACTGATACTCTTTGTACACGTTCCTTCAGCCAGTTTTCTATCCATGTGCACACTAATTCATCTATGCCCATAGCTCTTAGCTTGTATAACAAGCGTTTATGTGGCACCGTATCAAATGCTTTGGAAAAGTCCAGATATACTACGTCCACCGGCCTCTCTCCATCCAGATCTCTACTTACCTCTTGGTAAAAGGTCAGCAGGTTGGTCTGGCAAGAACGATCCTTCCTAAATCCATGCTGGTTATCAATTATTATGCTATGATCCCGGATAAATTCCACTAAGTAGTCCTTAATGATTCCCTCTAACAGTTTACATACTATGCATGTCAGACTAACTGGTCTATAGTTCCCCGGTTGGCATTTTTGACCCTTTTTTGAATATAGGTACCACATTAGCTCTTCGCCAGTCGCTTGTCACTCTACCAGCCATTACGGATTCCTTAAAAATGAGGAACAATGGTCTCATTATCTCCTTGTTCAGTTCCTTGAGTACCTTGGGATGTAGATTATCAGGTCCTAATGCTTTATTTGCATTTAGTAGTTTAAGCCTATGTTGTATCCCAGTTTCAGTCAACCACTCAGGTTTATTTCTTGTTAAATGTTGTGTTTTATCGTGTACACAAAACACGTCTTTTTCCTTGGTGAATACCGACGAGAAAAAAGTATTTAGCGCCTCGGCCCTCTCCCTGTCGTTTGTGAGTAACGTCCCATTTATGTCCTTTATTGGGCCTATCTGTTCCTTTCTCCCCTTTTTACTGTTTATGTATTGCTAAAAAATTTTGGGGTTCCTTTTACTAACTGTGGCGATATATTTCTCACATTCAATTTGAGCTGCCCGGACTACCAGATTACATCTTTTATTACATTCTTTGTAGTTTTGGAATGCCAATACTGTCCCCTCCGTTTTATACTTAGTAAATGCCACTTTATTTTCCTTAATGTGTTGTTTTTTGTTTTTTTATAAATTCTTTATTTATGATTTTTTCCAAGTGGTAGAAAGACAACTAGTACAGAAAATACAGACAAGAATCGTACAGATCATACTTAAGGCATTTTCAGAAAATACACAAGGATTATTCAGCTAATACGGGGTCAGTATGAGACACTGGCAATCTCACGCCTCGTCCACGCTAACTGGCATAGTTTTCCCTGAATACCATATATAGATCTGTGAGCGCTAAGCCCATAGCATGTCCATACTCAGAGTTAAGAGTGAGGTATTGAGAATGAGATGAAAAAGGCACAGGTGAGAGAAGAATACAAGAAAGGTAGTAGCAGTAGAAAGGGTAGGTGGGGGGGGTATACAGGAAGTGGAATACAGATAAGTTCCGTCGAGCCTACAGAGGTTCCTAGCTGGCATGTGGCCCATACGTATGTCTTGCCATCCCTGCCATCACAGAAGGTCAGTGCACGCGTGCGATCTCGCATCTCCGCCTCAGGGAGGTCAAACGTCAGCCTGAAACATCCGTATCTGGATTCCCACATCCCCCTAGTAGGGTTGCATATTCTGGTGATGTAGTGAATTCTGTCCAGTAGAACCAGGTACGATTGAACTGAGTAACCCTGTGACTGGCAGAGGCTAAGAGATCCTCCATCCTGTAGATCTCCCCCACCTTCGCCAGCCACAGTGAGATTGGAGGAGCAGATGTGCGCTTCCAGTACAGTGGTATGCACATTTTCGCCGCACTGAGTAAGTGCACTAGGAAGGATCTCCTGTATCTGCGAAGCGGCATTGGAGCTAGATGCAGGAGGTATTCAGCCAGATCGGACCCCAAACAAACCCCTGTCACCTTATGGCAGATCTCCGCTACTGTACCCCAAAAGTCCCTGAGCTTCTGGCACGACCACTTAATGTGTTGTTTTACTGTTTTATTTAACCATATTGGCTTTGTTTTTGATCTTTTACTTTTCTTACCCAGTGGTATACACCTGGTGATAGCATTTTTTAATTTGTTCTTGAAACAGTCCCACTTTTGGTCAAAGTTTAGTTTATGAAATAAGTTTTTCCATTTGATTTCACCCACTATTTTGCATAGTTTATCAAAGTTAGCCTTCCTGAAGTTTAGGCTTCATGTCCGCCCATCCCCCTTCCCTTTCTTGCACCCAATATTAAAAGCATGTAGTCAAGAACCAGCTGTACTCTTTACCGGAATAGTAGTAAACCTGCCAAGCAGGTGGGTGCTTGTAGTGACCATGGACGGCCCCGTGAACAATGCAGATCTAGAAAGGATTGTCACCAGCACACAAAAAGTTTTGAAGCAAAAAGTCCTTTATTGACAAATCGCCATCCAATACAACAAATATACCCAATAAAACCACTAAAATCCCATTTATGCTTTAATATGATAATATCACTTGAAAAGCATTTTAATTGCTAACTTTCATGAAAATAACAGTTCTTTATACTAATATAATGTTCCTCATTTGGGCACTTTGTGTTATGGGATGACAACACTCTCTCACAATGTCCTGCCTGTAAATCACTCAATACAGTGCTTTCCCAAAGAAAACTAATGTACAAGCTTCTGTACTAATGCACACTCCATTGTTGCCACCATTTTGAAAAAAGGCCTGTGAAAAAAACAAATGCAGTCAGCAACAATTAGGAAATGTGCCCTGTAAACAAAAGATACATTCAGCTAGTTATCACTGTAGTACAATCTGGACAGGAACAATCTGTAAGAGGCTGCATTAATATGTAACAAAAAAGGTAAACCCCCTCCCCCAGTTCTTCAAGAAATCCAGAATTTTGCTACCTACATGACATTTAGTAAGGGTGTACAGCTATTTTAACAGATCTTCTGTTGCTTACAATCTCTGCACTAATAGCTGTATAATAATGTAAACCTAATGCACTTTATCAACAACACTCCCTATGGCTTCTCTATCACAGCTAAAGCACAATATGACTGCTGTGACTTCATCCTTTTATAGTAAGCAGGATGGCTTATCCAAAAGACCCTCTAGCATTTCTAATCCATACAACCCTGCCCATACTAGGCCAAGCTGGGCATTAAGGTTACCAAGGTGAATTTCAGCATTATTTTGCTGGGTCCGTGAACCTTGAACATGCAGGATTCGCCACCTTTTGTTCACCACTTGGGATGAGGTTCGAATTCACCACTTCCATGAGTTGGTGGCGAACTTGAACCTCATCCCTAATGGTTAGGCATGATGATAATTGTAAAGGGAATATGCAGACATGGTCATGGGGAGTCATTGTCAGGCTCAGTGGTGCTGGGAAGGATGGGGTTCAGGTGCCGTGGTGAGAGGGTGGGGGGGCACATAGGTGTAGTAGTGAGAACACAAGAGTGAGCTCAGGTGCAATGGTGAGAGTGAGGAGGTGACAAGGAGAAAGATGGGGTTCAGGCACGATGTTGAAAGCATTTGGGAAAGTGAGGTTGGATGCATGTGTATGCAGGCACGGTGGTGAATGGATATGTTCAGGTGTAGTGGGGAGGGTGGTCAAGCCCTGTGGTTGTGAGGTGGGAAGGGGTGCAGAATTGGGCGTGAGAATGGGGGTGGCAGTCTTGCAGGCACAGTAGTGAGAGTGAGGGTATTGGTCTCAGGGTAAAAGGAAAGGGCTGCTGGCAGAGTACGAGGAGGCTAAGAGGAAAGGGCTGCTGGCAGAGTTCTGGCATGCTGGGAGAAATGGCAGCTGTCAGGTAGGGATAAGGTTCACGTTTGGTGCAAAGCAGGGTTTGCCATGAATTTTGGCTGTTTGCAATCTGTCTGAGCAGCGAACGTATGGTCATGTTAGCCACAGTGCCAAACGAGAACCATGCATCCAAACGAGACCGTACATGGCATGCATTGCATGACATGTACGGTCAGGTGACATAGTATGGCCTATAATGGGGGTTTGCAAATGTGCCACATCCCTTTTAAAAGTCAGCTCTCCCAGCAGCCTTTTGTCTGTGTGCATTGGAGTTGGAATAGATAAGGACAGCTGTCATTCAGAACGAAAGCAGGGAGAGATTAGTGACTACCTACAGAGTTATACAGTTCTATATACACTGGTATATAGTGTCACTGCTACTATACAGTGAATTGCAGCATGGTGGGCTAGAGAGAGTGGAGTGTTCCCCCTGTATTTACTGTGCTGTTCAGTACTCCATTACTGTGAAGTTCTTTTGAGGTGTGTCCCTTCCATTGTATTCACAGTGAATACAATGGTGAATTCACAGTTCACCAGTCCTTAAGGAAGTATTTAAAAAAGGGTTTTGGTTTAGTGATCATTTTCTTCTAAATGTTATTTTCTGGCAATGGGTGTGCTATAGAGCCAGAGCATGTGGAGGAGGTGGTAGAGTGGATAACCAAACCTTCATTAGCGGCTGGCATTAGAATCTGTAAATGCGTCCTCTTCTTCCCTCTCTTCTACAGCTAATAAGGTTGTTGCCTCGTAAACTGGCATTGAGGAATCAGGTGAATTATTTGAGCACATCACCAGAAACTTTCTGCAGGAGTATGCACAGGAATTACTTTTATCAGAATTTGAGGAAGAGGGTGTGACGGACTCCAGTACTCAGGATGAGTATGTCCGCCGCTGTATTCTTCCTTGCTCAGGAGATATTGCAACCCTCTGATCTTTAGCTCCCAGTTTCCCCAGTCACTAGTCAGGACCAAGTGTAGGATGAAACAAACTCTGATTTATTGAAAAACTGTGCAACCTTTTATACAGAAAGTGATCAGATAAAATTATAATCCCATCACATCCACCTTGCCCTCCCTAGACATTCTGACTGCACAGCCCAGCAGGGGTCCAGCTGCTAAAGAGCCCCAGACAGCCATAGCAGGAGTCTGGCCAGACGCAGGAGAATGTCATTGTCCTGAGCTCCTTGGAGTACAAAGGGAGCTAACAAGGGGTGGTGCTGACAGTCTTTTAATAAACAGGTTACACAGTATAACACACTTAAACATAACCCAACACCAATACACATATAACCCATAAATTGATTACCATGTTGTCACAGAGGGTACAGGAGCAAAGAGGGAGACGACAGGCATTGTGAAACAATTGCCAGTTATGTTCCTGCAGCTTATGGACTGCTCCATGGGCGCAGGCAACTGGAGTCCACACTTCCGCGCTGCAGGGCTCAGAAGTCTGGGTCTTTTTTCATGTGCTGCAGACAGCTCCACAGTGATTTGTAGCAGCGTAGCAAGCACCGTTTGGTGTTATCACTGATTAATGGCCCTAAAATTATTGCTCGCACTCAGACGCTCTCAGTGATATGTAACATGTGCCGCACAATACCGTGTTTCCCCAAAAATAAGACACTGTCTTATATTTTTTTGGGCTCCAAAAAACACACTAGGTCTTATTTTCGCGGTAGGTCTTTTTTGGTCTTTTTTTAATTTTTTTAAATGTACAACAATCTGCACTTTTTCATGTACAAAAATATGGTGATCAGAACAATTAGGGGTGCCATACCTTTCCAAGAGCAATTTGCTAACCAATCACTGGCCAGAATGAGCGAAGAGCGCTTTCACTATCGATTCCTCACAGGCGTAGTGCATTTGGTATCACTCCGCCTGTGATAGGAGTCGCGCTATAGAGGAAGCATTGGCTTATGCGACTCTGATCCCTCCGGTGCCGCCTTGCTTCCTCTAGTGCTGGCTTCGTTGGCACCGCTGATTCTCTTCAAGCTCCCCCTTATGCCACCACCGGCCCTGGGAATGGTCACAACTAGGTCTTATTTTCGGGGTAGGTCTTATTTTCGGGGAAACAGGGTAGGCGCAATCGCCGTTTTCGCACGTAGGGGCACCCAACGCATGTTTGCGTGTGTATGTGGGG
>NW_017308982.1:78700-85034 GCF_000935625.1 Nanorana parkeri
GTTTTTTGGGTTGTTTGTGGGGGGGGGGGGGGCCGGGGGACTTAAAAATGTTGTGGTTTTTTAATGCTTCTTTCATTTTTTTTATTACAGTACTCCTTTTTTTTTTACCCTTAAAGGAGAACTATGAGATGAGTGATTTCCACTCACCTCATAGTTCCAGCCGACCTGTGACAATGAGACTGTCACAGGTCGGCTCAGTAGATAGGGGGGTGAGCGAACACATACCGGGTTCGCTCACCTCTCGATCCTGTCATGGCTCTCTGCCGTGACAGGGGGAGGGGCTGGATTCCCCTCTCCCTGCTCCGATCCTCCAGCGCTGACTGGGGGAACGGACAGGGAAGGGGGCGGGTACAGCTGGCTCTGCCTCTAGATAGGCAGAGCCAGCTGTCACTCACGCAGCTGGCCGGATCTCGACGACGATGTCGGGATCCGCTCCGGCTGCGGCGTCTCAGTATACCGCGAGCTGTAGCTCGCGGTATACTGAGCTTAGGGTAACGGGAGGACGCTAGTTTGTGTCCTCCCGTTACCCTAAGGAGAACTATGGGGAAAAACACTGACCCCATAATTCTCCTTTAACTTTATTGCTAACACATAGGGGGCTAAGAAGCCCCCTATGTGATAGCCAATTTACATGCCAGGCCCTCTTTATGGATAGATCAGGGGTCTCCAAAACCCCTTATGTCACCTGGGGACCCCCAGAGAAGCTGATGAAGCAGAGGTCTGCTTCACCAGCTTCTCCCCAGCTTCTGAAGCTGGAGAGTGACAGCAGTATGCGGAAGGGATATACATCACTTCCTGCATTCGGGGACTGGAGAGGAGATCAGAGGGAGATCGTGTACTGACCTCCCTTTTGATCTCCTGTCACAGAGCAGCCGTGCCGGTCCCGGCCACACCGGGCACAGTGGATCTCGGGACCAGCAATGGCAGTGACAGCTGTTGCTAATACAAGCGATTGGGCGTCTCTAGAGATGCCCAATCGCTTGAATGTAAAGCTCCAGGCTGGCCGGGAAGTTACTTGTCTGGCTCCAGCGTCCTCTCATCACAGACGAGAGGACGAACAGGTTTTTCAAGCCCTGCTTACAATCCTAGGTGCCACACAAGTATATCCAGGGTCCCACATCCCTGAGTCTGACCCTTACACCAGGCAAATCTCTCTTCCCCAGTTGCTGGAGCATAAGAAAAAAATATTTGCCCAGTCACCCCCATACCCAGCATCTCAGTGCCAGCATGGCAACATTTCTAGCTTTACTGCTGCCCCACTTCAGCTAGTGGAGTCTGCCCCTTGGAGTCTGAATTTGTCAACTGTACATGTAGCACAGTAGCAGGAACGCAGCAGCCAAATTTATCTGGGTAGGCCATCCCTGGGGGACATTGGGGAAGAGCTAATATTAGCTCTTCAGGGGCAGGCCCGAACGTGGCTGACCCCATGCCATCTGGTGCAAGGAAAAGTTGTGTGTAACTGCTGTGCAAGCTTCAGCAGAGAAAGTTCACACACATGCATTGCCTGCCACACTTCCTCAACCTGGTGGTGCAGTTATTCGTTAGATAGCTTGGTGTCACATATGCTCACTACTCCAAGAGGCCACGTGACTTATTTCGGTGGCAAGAGGGTTGAAAAAACATTATCTGTCTTCACTAGAGCGGAAAATAATGATTCACAATCCCTGTGCTGCCACACAGGCAGATGTAACTCTTGCATACAATCTAGTGTACTCTAATGGTTGTGTGGCAGCCTAAGTGGTTTCCTCACTCCCACTAAGATTCCCGAAGCTATCCTCTCAGCTAGAACCTTGGCGTACCCACTTCTTCCACTGCCCACATCATTACACACAGATCCCTGCCAGGCATTTACTTGCAACCAAGCTTCTAGGCACCGATGATACAATCAATCAACTATACACATACAACAGACACACAACAGTCTCTTCAGATTGACGCGTTTTTAGAGCAATCAAAAAACAACTTACTGATTTTATATTTAATAACCCTAGGTGGGCAGTGCATAGAAAAAGGTAGTTACAAAAAGTTACAAAAATATGATGTTACAAAATGAGACACGCATACATACAAGCAAACGATATGAAAATAAAATGGGATAAAAGTTTCAGAGATTATGCTTAATCCTGCTTCCGAGGTTGGTTGGAAAAATGTGGACACAACTCCCATGTGAGTGGACCCCTTGAATGTGACCATTTTTTTTAGTTTCAGTTCTCCATTATTATACTAGGAAGATCAAAACCAGTTTTCACCCCCTGAGATCAGCCAATAAGATGAAAGGGGCTGGAGACTGAATAATTACATCTGGGTCTTAAGGTATAATTTTCCTATTGATCATTCTGGAACCCTCATAACTGTTTCCAGTTATTAATTACAGATCCGAAAATTATGGTTCTGGTTCCAGCAATTGTTCTACTATCCGCAGAGTCCAAACTCCGGCACTCTATGGCTAACAGAACCAGAAATACCATAAAGAGACCTAATTATCAGAACTCCTCCATGCTGTTTGATAAAACTCTGATGTTTGGTATTAAGCAGCTCACCTTTGTGTCGCCGTTCTCTCCCTGAAGGTTCTATGATGTATGGGACAGGAGTTATAAGATATGACCTTTTTTAAGCATTTTGAACATTGAAATACACACAAGGTGAGGTGACACTTTTTCCAGTCTGGTGACAAACCCACCCGGAGACACTTTGTCTAAAACCCTCAGGAAGGGTATACATTGCTGAATGGCTCCCTGCTGGGGAAGCACAACAAACCCACGTTTGATTTAATTAACACCCTCTAGCTAACAAGTTTATGTAAATTTTGTTAGCTTCTCGACTGCATTCAGTAAAAGAAATTGACTATGGATGTCTTATGACAAGAGGACCAAATAATTAGATATTTTTATGGCCGCACCATGGCACCTGATTTTCAGCAGAAGAGTGTTGTCAAGGAACCCAGCATGACCTGGGCTCCTGGAGGGATCTGGAGCCAACCTCTTTGCCAGCGACTATGGACCTAGGAGTATGGAGACCCACCTCAGACCTCTTGGGGTTACATGGAACATTTTCCCCAAGAGAGTTATATCACTGTGCCTGGGTATCTTGCTGGTCAGGGATTATCCAGAATATCCTTGCTCGTGAAACTAAGACTGGAGGGACTGTTCCTCAGCCCTCACTGGTTCCTCTTGCTGACCCACGAGACCAAAACTCATGGAAGTTTACATTTACCAGTAGACTCCAGGGGACAATTTCTCATGAACAGAGGGAAGTGGCAATCAACAGTGAAGTCTGAAGGAGAGCTAAGTATGCATACTCCTCCTTAATTAGAGGATTGCTATCCTGTGAAAGTTTAGTATAGTGGCAGGTCAATTTAAAATGAAAGATTTCCATATCTTCTGCTCAGTATATAGCTGGGCGAATGCTGATTACATGATGATACTGCCATTAGATGGAAACTCCTCAGCACCATCTAGTGGTGGTGGTAGTGCCATGCGAACAGCATTCACCCAGCTGTACACTGGGCGGAAGATTTATAAAACAGCCCCTTAAAGTTTTCTCTTGTTCAGCTCTGTGGTCTGAATGAAAGAATAACTCTTGATTCCCCCATTCACGCTACCAGCATGAATGGGGGAATCCCCATTACTGGACTATTGTATTCTTTTTTATAAATTCTTTTTTTAAAGAGGTATTTTTCTGTGTACTTATTGTTTTTTCCAAAGGTGTGTCCAAGTATACAATACATACATGGCTTCATCAGTACAATATAGACATCAGTTGTGGACAGGGAAACAAACCACTAGACTACTAGAACGCCTTATCTACAACCGCCTGAGTTGCCACCTCGCTAATAACAACCTTTTGAACCCCTTTCAGTCCGGCTTTCGCCCTCAACACTCCACCGAAACAGCCCTCCTAAAACTCACCAATGACCTAATAACAGCTAAAAACAACGGCCACTATTCCTTACTCTTGCTATTAGACCTCTCTGCTGCTTTTGACACTGTTGACCACCCGCTGCTCCTCAAAAAACTCCACTCGCTTGGCCTACAAGACTCTGCTCTCTCGTGGTTCTCCTCCTACTTATCTATGCGCTCCTTTAGTGTCACCTACAATTCTAACTCCTCCCCTCCTCTTCCTCTTTCTGTAGGGGTCCCCCAAGGCTCTGTCCTTGGACCCCTTCTCTTCTCTATCTACACCTCCTCCCTTGGTCAACTAATAACCTCACATGGCTTCCAATACCATCTCTATGCCGATGACACTTAACTTTATCTTTCCACTCCACAACTCTCCCCCTCTGTGTCCTCTCGTGTCACTAATCTACTAACTGACATATCCGTCTGGATGTCACGACATTTCTTAAAGCTCAATCTTACAAAAACTGAGCTCTTGATATTTCCTCCTACCCGTGCACCTTCCCCCAACATTTCAGTTGAGATTGATAACACAACTATCCACCCCTCCTCCAATGCCAGGGTCCTAGGTGTCATCCTTGACTCGGACCTCACCTTTCTTCCCCACATCCAATCACTATCCAAATCCTGCCGCCTTCACCTTCGTAACATCTCAAAAATACGCCCCTTCCTCACCAAGGAAACCGCAAAATTACTCATCCACTCCCTTGTTATCTCTCGTCTTGACTATTGTAGCTCCCTCCTCATTGGCCTTCCACTACACAGGATATCCCCCCTTCAGTCTATCATGAATGCAGATGCCAGACTTATCCACTTGACCAACCGCTCAGTGTCTGCAACCCCCCTTTGCCAATCCCTGCACTGGCTTCCACTCGCCCAGAGGATAAAATCTAAAATATTAACAGTCACTTATAAAGCCATCCACAACTCTGCCCCCGGATATATCTCAGACGTTGTCTCAAAATATCACCCTAACCGTCCACTCCGCTCTTCCCTAGACTTCCTGCTTTCCAGCTCCCCAGTCAACTCCTCCCATACTCGCCTCCAGGACTTCTCTAGAGTCTCTCCCATCCTCTGGAACTCTTTACCCCAACCTGTCCATCTATCTCCCACCCTGACTGTCTTTAGGCGTTCCCTGAAGACTCTACTCTTCAGGGAAGCCTATCCCACCTCAACCTAACCACTGAACCATCACATTCTTGTGATGTATCATTTCCCCCTCCTCTTTTAGATTGTAAGCCCTCAGGGGCAGGGCCCCCCTTACCATCCTGTCTTGAATTGTATTGTAATTGTAATGTCTTCCTTACATTGTTGGCGCTATATAAATACCATGTAATAATAATAATGATAAGTAAAACAAATGAAAAATAGAAGAAAAATGAAATGTCGAGATCCAGACCCAGATGGTGGTGCAGGGGCAAAGATGTGAGAACCCCATGGGCGGCCTCAGGGTCATGAGAGGGTCTGAAGCATTACCAAGCTTGTGAACTGGGAGCCCGAAGCCCTCGTGAGGGTCGTGGTCACAACACTATATTAATGGTCTGTAAAGAAGTATACCAGAGGGTGAAGAGGGGGAGAGGTTAGAAGGGGGGTAGAGAGAGGGTTAGAAGGGTTGGGAGGGAGTTAAGGTGGGGGGGGCGGAGACACAGTTAAGCAAGGGGAGGAAGGGGGAAGAACCAGAAGGGGATTCCAGCTTGGTAAGTCATGTCTCTGAGCCTTGGAGCAGTGCCTCATAAGCTGGGGAGTGGAGAAACTCAATCCAGTAGAACCAGGTCTTTCTGAATTTGTCAGGGGTGTTATGGAGGGAGCTGGTAAGGTCTTCCATAAGGTATATGTTGTGTATCCTATCAAGCCATTGGGGTACGGTGGGGGGGTTCGGGGGTTCTTCCACAGGTCCGGGACACACGCTCGGGCCGCATTAACTAGATGGCGTACGACAGATCGTTTGTAGGTCTTTCACAGTATGTCATTATGATGCAGGAGGAAGAAGGCCGGGTCTGGAGGAATCGGGAGGTCGGTGAACTTTTGAGTGGTGGTGTGGACCTGGTCCCAAAAAGCACAGAGTGAGGGGCATGACCAGAATATGTGTAGGATGTCCGCTGATGGGGCGCCACAACGCCAGCAGGTGGCCGGAGTCTCAGGGTGTATGGAGTGCAGAATTTGTGGTGTCCTGTACCACTTGGTGACCAGTTTGTATCCGGACTCCTGGTACTTATTGCTTATGGAGGATTGGTAGGATAACTAAAGTAGTTTTGTGCGTTCTCTCAGGGTGAACTGGATCCCAAGATCCTCCTCCCACCTCATGAGGAACCACTGGGCGTCGGGACTGCTATCGGACAGCGGGAGTTTATAGCAGAAAGAAAGGACATGGCGGGGTGGGCCCTCCTGGGAGCATTCGGATTCAAATGGTGACAAGGATCTGGAGAGTTGAGTCGGGG
>NW_017308982.1:85963-88242 GCF_000935625.1 Nanorana parkeri
GGGGTGAGGTGGGGGGGGGGGGGAGATTTCAGGAAGTGGAGCAGTTGCATAGTACGCCATGGGTCCTGGGGTGGAGAGTCGGGGTTAGTAGTGGGCCATGTGGTACCGTTTAGGAAATGGAGGGCTCTGGATTTACTAGGGGTACAAAGGTTAAGGATACTTTTATGCCCGGGGGGAAGGCCGGGTTACCCAGGACTGGGATCATAGGAGAGGGGGAGGGCGACAGAGAATATTGTGAGAAGGCGGATCGGACCACCGTCAATGTGGGCATTATGGTGGGGTGAGAACGGAAGGCCGGGGGTGTGGGGGCAGTCCCAACAGTGGCACCGGGGAGATAGATTATTCAAGGCCAGTCCAGAGCTTCGAGGTAAGGTGACGGCACCAATCTATTACCCGGGACAAGTGAGTGGCAATGTAGTAGAGGTGTATATCTGGTAGACCCATCCCACCAGAGTGTTTAGGCAGGCGGAGAAGGTTATATTTGAGTCTAGGAGGTTTGCCTGCTCAGACAAAGCTAGTGAAGAGGGATCTGAGTGACCGAAAGAAGGATGGGGGTATCTTGATAGGGAGAGCCTGAAGGGGGTAAAGAAGTCGGGGAGAACGGTTTGCTTCAAGATGTTGCAGCGGCCCATCCACGAAAAGGTGCCTGTGGACCATTGCTTGAGGTCTGAGCTAATGGCAGTCAGTAAAGGGGGGAAGTTGAGGGAGAAGGCCAGACAGGGGTGTTTAGGAAGTTGAATGCCCAGGTATTTCAGGGAGGTGGGGGACCACTTAAAGGGGAAGTTGTCAAGTACCCTCTGAAGGCGAGGGCCCGTGAGGGAGATATGTATGGCCATAGATTTATGGGAGTAAACGAGGAAGTTTGAGAGGCCACAATAGCGATCTATTTCTGCTAAGAGCACCGGGAGGGAGATGTCAGGTGAGGTGAGGAAGAACAGGAGGTCGTCCGCAAAAGTTGCCCCCTTATGCTGGACAGGACCGAGTCGTACTCCCTGAATGTCTGGATTAGAGCGGACGGTGCGGAGGAAGGGTTCCAGGGAGAGGACGAAGAGAAGGGGGGAGAGGGGGCAGCCCTGACGTGTGCCATTGGTGATGGAAAAGGAGGGGGACAACACACCATTTGCCTGGACCCTGGCGGATGGGCAGGAGTAGAGGGAGCGGATCCAGGTTTGCACCTAATCCCACCGCTCTCAGGGTGGATGATAGGAAGTCCCAGTCAACCCTGTCGATTGCCTTCTCCGCATCAGTGGATAACAGGACGCAGGGAGAGGCAGACGACAGGGCAGAGTGGATGACTCCCAAGGCCCGGGTGGTGTTGTCCCTAGCCTCCCTCGCTGGGACAAACCCCACTTGGTCCAGGTGTATCAGGTCACCCAGGTGCGGGGCTAGGTGAAAATATAGGATCTTGGCAAAGAGTTTTGTGTCTACGTTGAGTAGTGAGATGGGTCTGTAGCTGGGGCATAGGGAGGGGTCCTTACCTTCTTTAGGAATAACTGAAATATGGGCCAGGAGTGATTCAGGAGGGGTGGAGGCGCCGTCCCGTAGGGAGTTGAGAGCCAGTAGGAAGTGGGAGGAAAGGTGGGGGAGGAACTGCTTACAGTAGGTGAGGGTAAAGCCGTCCGGTCCAGGGGCTTTGCCGGAATGGGTGGATTTGATAGCGAATTCCAATTCAGTGGAGGTGATCGAGGACTCCAGGAGGGAACAAATGGAGGGGTAATATATTCGGCAATGCGCGCCAACCCTGCTTTGGAGGTGGCAGTGGAGGAGAGATTGGAGAGATTATAAAGGGACGAGTAATAGTCACTAAATGCGGTGGCTATGTCTGCCGGTGAAGTGGACTTGGTTCCAGGAGTGCGGGTGATGCACGGAATATAATTCCGGACGTGTCGTTTACGAAGGGCACGTGCTAGATATTTGCCACATTCGTAAAAGACCGCCTGCATTTTGTCAGGGAAGCCTTAACCTTAGTGAGGCGGAGAGCCCGGAGCTGCTCTCGGAGGGAGCACAACTGTGAACCCACTGTGTTGTCAACTGAGGCCTTATGGCGAGATTCAAGGAAGCATATCTGTGTCAAAAGGTCGGTGATACGGGCGAGGCGTTGCTTTTTGAGCCTGGCACCATGTGCAATAAGGGAATCACGTATGGTCGCCTTGTGTGCCTCCCATACGGTATAGGGGGGCACGTCTGGTGTGGTGTTTTCTTGAAAGAAGAACTGCAGATCTTGCTCAATGGACGCTGAGATGGCTGGGTCATGGAGCAGGGATTCGTTCAGCCTCCAG
>NW_017308982.1:88414-89350 GCF_000935625.1 Nanorana parkeri
CGTCTAGGGAGAGAGTAAGGAGGATAGGGACATGATCTGAGAAAGTTATGTTTCCAATGTCAGTAGATGTGACTCGGGGGAGCTGGCTACGGTGTATGAAAAAGAAATCAATGCAGGTGTAACGCTGGTGTAGGTGGGAGAAAAAGGTGTAGTCTCTCGTAGAAGGGTGTTGGATACGCCAGGCATCCACTAGTTGACGGTCAAAGAGACAGCGCTTAATGCGGTTCAACTTATTGTAGGAGAGGTGGGAGGAGGACACGGAGGAGTCCAAACTTGGGTCAAGCACAAAATTAAAGTCACCTCCCAATATCAGGAGGCCATCCCGGAAGTCGGCCAGGAGGGTCAGGACACGGCTCAAGAATGGGATCTGGTCATGGTTAGGTAAGTACAGATTGGCGAAAGTGACAATCTGGGGTCCAATAGTGCCCTTCACGAATAGTATCCGGCCTTCCTCCCCAGCATAGTGGTCCGTCATGGTCCAGGGGAGTGTGCGGGACAGAGCAATACTGACCCCCCCTAGAGCGTTTGTCAGGGGAGCTACTGTGGTAGAGCGTAGGATAACGGTGGTCACCTAAGCGGGGGATCTGGTCAGTTCTGAAGTGAGTTTCCTGAAGGAGTGCCACGTCAATGCCCTGACGGTGAAGGTCTCGAAGGATCATAGTGCGTTTTTCTGGGACGTTGAGGCCCTTAGTGTTCAAGGATAAGGCCTTGAGGCGAGACATTATCGTGGGGCTAGGAGGGTAAACGGGAGGGGGGGAAGAGAGAAGGTAGGGGAGAGAAGAAGGGTGGTAGAGGAGGATGGTGAGAAAGTGGGGAGAAGAGGTGGGAATGGAGAACGGGTATGCAGGGACGGGGGCAGGTGGGAGAGGGAGGGAGGAGGGAAGCAGAAGGAAAACACAAAAAGTAGAGAGAAAGAAGAAAGGGTGAAAAGGGGGG
>NW_017308982.1:89761-91416 GCF_000935625.1 Nanorana parkeri
CCCGGAACGACCCGGACGAGGCCTTAGTCTTCACAGGTCACACAATCATAATAATAAAACAATAAAACAACAGCAACCTAGACATCCTGCAATAAAGGGGGGTGTCCCCAAAGACACAACACGGGCAGTCATGGAGGTCCCGGGTGACCGTACCACAAGCAGCGGGGGGGATAATGGAATGGGGACCCGGGTACCTCCATCTGGGTCAGAGAACAGCCGCCCCTTAGGAGCAACAGGTATGGGGGGGGGCTCCAAATCGTCTTACTGGGACGTTTCCCCAGAGTACAGAGAAATATGTGCTACTAGATCTGGTGGACGCCAAGAGGGAGTGGGCCATAGGGCCTAAGTCTTGAGGCCCGGGAGTCCAGGAAGGATCGTGGATCAGGACACGAAGAGGACCACCCGTGATCAACTGCGGGGTATGCAGGGGGGGTCAGTGAGGTGTCTCATAAGCTCACGGCAGTCTGAGGAAGCGGCCTTGTGCCAAGGGGGGGGGGGGCACCAGGCCGTCAGAGGTCCCCGGTGGGTATGTCCGGGAGCACAGAGAGGGGCAAGGGGAAGTGTTCCGGTACCTGCAGAAGTCTGACCACGGAGTCCATCCCGTAGAGTGGGTAAGTGGAAGCGATTCCATACCGGTCTTCCACGGGGAAATCAAGGTTCGTTGGTGGTGGGCGCAGGGCGGGTCATCCTGGGTCCACTCCGGGAGGAACTCCGGCGGCGCCTACGCTGAGGCAGGGGGCGAAGTTCGTAATCCAGATCGGGGATCAGCCAGTCAGGGACATCCATCGGTGCAGTGTCCAGGAAGGAGAAAAGGTCAGCCAGTTGGAGTGGGTGGCAGAGAATAAAGGCCCGGTTGTTCCTACGGACGTTGAGGCTGCAAGGGTAGCCCTAGGTGTATAGGGCTCCGGCCCTGCGGATCACCGTGAGGAGGGGCTGAAGGACCCTTCGCATGTGGAGGGTGCGTCGGGACAGGTCCGGCAGGATAAAGATGTCCGCGCCATCAAAGGGGACCGGGCCCTTCTGCCAGGCTCTGCGCATGATGGCTTTCTTCTCTGAAAAGAAGTGTATGCGGCATAGTACGTCTCTGGGCCTCACATCACCATCCGGCCTGGGGCTCCCGACGCGGTGTACGCGGTCTATCTCCAATGGAAGGTCCAGGGCCTTGTGTAGGATCGAGTTGAGGATGACGGTCACAGTAAGGCGCAGGCCGGATGCAGTCGTGACCTCCGGGAGCCCCCTGAGCTTGACATTGTTCCGGCAGGACCTGTTCTCAAGGTCATCCTTTGCAAGCAGCATGTCGCATAGTTGACGGTCGTAGTGGATCGTTTTCGATTCCAGGCAGTCAATACGCTGAGCCAGACACGTCTGATCTCTGGACAAGGTGGAGACCGTAGCTTCCAGATGGGAGATGGACTTATGGATGCCGGCGATGTCCCGCTTCAGCGCGGTCTCCATCTTGGAGACGATGGCGGCCATATCCTGCCTCGTGGGTAGTGAGAGCAATATGGAGGAGATCTCGTTGGTGGAGAGGGATGAGGGTGTAATGGAAGTGGTTAAGTATGATTATGACAAAATGCATATCTCAATAGATCAATTGTAATATATACGCTAATTTGCTCTCTGCTCTTCTGCGCACTCCTTACTTAAAACATTAC
>NW_017308982.1:91524-95022 GCF_000935625.1 Nanorana parkeri
CAGGAAGTTATGCATAAATGGATCTAACCAATGATAAGCTAGAATATATAAACTAAAATTCTTTTCGGCAATGCTAAGCTCAAATATACACGTGCAGCTGCCTATAAAAGGCTGTTAGGCGGAAGAATAAAAGCAGAAGTATCTTATACACTGAACAACTGGTGTCAGCGTGGTATTTTCTCTCAGAGTGTACACTCTATATATAATCAGGCCAGGTGGCAGATATAAGTACGGAACCTTTTGATCCGATTTAAATTTGTGAGCAGGTCCAAAACAAGGGTGCGGCCGAAAACTGCAGCGGGGTCGGTGTGAGCGGGAGAATAGGCTCTTCAATGGGGCTGGAGCGATGCGGAGGGGTGCACACCAGCGGGGGTATGTGGTCGCTGGAATCTGAGGTGGATGGCAAGGCTGAGGTGTCCCGAAGCGGAGGAGGGGAGGTAGGCCCTGGGGCCGAACCCTGTGTCCCGGGGGCCATGTTCCCTTTAGATGAGCTGTGAGTAGAGGCGGCAGGGGTGGATAGGTAGCGCTATAAAGATGTCAGGGAGCGCTTGCCGTTGTTAGAGCGTGATTTGTTCTTATTCAACATCAAAATCAAGGGTGTGGGAAGCCGTGATCAACTGAAAAGTCTCAGGTGGTAGCAGAGCTCAAGCAATGTGCTTCTTCACGCCGCCATAGCCAAGCCACGCCCCAGGACTATTGTATTCTGACAGCGACAAGTGTGCCACTGTCCGAATACCCAAACAGTGACCGTAGCTGATTGGTTGCAGCAACTGTTAGGTGGAAAATTTTTAGACCAGCTTCTTCAACAAAAGTAAACTTTTGTCAATAAGAGAAGACCTGAAAGGACCAAAAACTGGTCAAATTTAAGGCAGGTCAGCAGGGTGGCTATGACGGACACTCTGTGGGAACTGTTTGACTTGCTTATAGTTTGAGTTCTCTTTTAAATTGAGTTCACTGACTATGCCAGCAAGTATGTACTCAAAAACACCAGTGAACCCACTGTTCGAAGGGCATCGGTGACCCAAGTTAGACTAGTACCCTTGCTGACTGAAGAATATTACTTAATTCATTAGGAAGTTGTTACTTACGTCTTTCTTTGGAAGATTTGTGGAACACCTCTTACACCTGCCAAAGTTATAGCCTGTATTGGCCAGAAGTAATTTGCAGTTAAATACTAACCCCCCCAGATCCGAAGTACGCAGTAGAAATAGGAACCAAGTTGGCGCCTCCTCTTCAGACAACACACCCAAGACGAAAGATATAAACATCTATAAACATCTTGGCAGGAAGTTATGCATAAATGGATCTAACCAATGATAAGCTAGAATATATAAACTAAAATACTTTTCTGCAATGCTACGCTCAAATATACACGTGCAGCTGCCTATAAAAGGCTGTTAGGCGGAAGAATAAAAGCAGAAGTATCTTATACACTGAACAACTGGTGTCAGCGTGGTATTTTCTCTCAGAGTGTACACTCTATATATAATCAGGCCAGGTGGCAGATATAAGTACGGAACCTTTTGATCCGATTTAAATTTGTGAGCAGGTCCAAAACAAGGGTGCGGCCGAAAACTGCAGCGGGGTCGGTGTGAGCGGGAGAATAGGCTCTTCAATGGGGCTGGAGCGATGCGGAGGGGTGCACACCAGCGGGGGTATGTGGTCGCTGGAATCTGAGGTGGATGGCAAGGCTGAGGTGTCCCGAAGCGGAGGAGGGGAGGTAGGCCCTGGGGCCGAACCCTGTGTCCCGGGGGCCATGTTCCCTTTAGATGAGCTGTGAGTAGAGGCGGCAGGGGTGGATAGGTAGCGCTATAAAGATGTCAGGGAGCGCTTGCCGTTGTTAGAGCGTGATTTGTTCTTATTCAACATCAAAATCAAGGGTGTGGGAAGCCGTGATCAACTGAAAAGTCTCAGGTGGTAGCAGAGCTCAAGCAATGTGCTTCTTCACGCCGCCATAGCCAAGCCACGCCCCAGGACTATTGTATTCTGACAGCGACAAGTGTGCCACTGTCCGAATACCCAAACAGTGACCGTAGCTGATTGGTTGCAGCAACTGTTAGGTGGAAAATTTTTAGACCAGCTTCTTCAACAAAAGTAAACTTTTGTCAATAAGAGAAGACCTGAAAGGACCAAAAACTGGTCAAATTTAAGGCAGGTCAGCAGGGTGGCTATGACGGACACTCTGTGGGAACTGTTTGACTTGCTTATAGTTTGAGTTCTCTTTTAAATTGAGTTCACTGACTATGCCAGCAAGTATGTACTCAAAAACACCAGTGAACCCACTGTTCGAAGGGCATCGGTGACCCAAGTTAGACTAGTACCCTTGCTGACTGAAGAATATTACTTAATTCATTAGGAAGTTGTTACTTACGTCTTTCTTTGGAAGATTTGTGGAACACCTCTTACACCTGCCAAAGTTATAGCCTGTATTGGCCAGAAGTAATTTGCAGTTAAATACTAACATATAACCTGAACATCATATACTCTGATTTAATGAACTGATACAAATCTCATACAAGTGCCAGGGGTCCTAGTTCCACCACACAGACAACAGTTGCCCTGATCACCTTACCCCGCATTCACACCTGCACATTCCATGAATGCGTGCCACGTCTGCGCACGCTCATGCATTTGCATTGCTGCATTTTCCGCCCATCCCCATTGAGTTCAATAGAGCATGACAAACGTGGCAAAACAGCTCATGTTGCAGATGTTGCGACATGCGTCCCGCATTTTTGTGCATTTTAATGCAAGCAAACGCAGAGCAAAAATGCGCATCTTCCTGGTTGTGTTTGGGCTGCCATTAAAATTCATGGCATTGCAAATGCATTTGGCAGCGTTTCTGTCAACGATAGCGAAATGCACAAGGTAAAAGAAACTCGCTTACAGTGCCATTATTATTAATGGCACCACAAACCCGCCCAGGAAGATGCGTGGTTTTCCTCTGCTTGTAAAACGTGCACAAATGCAGGGGAACAAACGCAGAAAGCATGGCGCAGATTTTGCTGCGCATTCAGGACCTCATTGAAATCAGTGGGAATGCAAAAAAGAAACGCGCACAAACGGGCATGAATGTGTGCAAACTGCTCAAACCACAGCATGATCTGCACACCACCTTCCCTCTTACTATTGTGTCTTCACACTCACCCCCCTCTTGCTCCTCTTGAACTTCCTTATCCCAGCAAACACAACCTATGGCATTTCAACGATTACAGGAGCGACCACATCGAAAGCGGCTGGCCGGCCGGGTGCAGGTGGCAGCGGAGGTCGAGGGGCCGTTCGTGACGGCATCGCAGAGGCCCGGGGGGCAATTTCCACCCTGACCCCCGGCCCAGTCCACCCCTGGAGGGAGATATGCAGCCGCTGCTCCGCAAGGGGTTGTTCGGGAGGCCCCAGCAGAGGGCCCTCTAACATGCCTGATTAGAGGGTCGCCTCTACCTGGTCCAGCCAGCCCGGATTGCCTCTGTATGCGATCCGGGCTGGCTGGATCAGGCAGAC
>NW_017308982.1:95385-97765 GCF_000935625.1 Nanorana parkeri
CCCCCCCCACATGGTGCTCTATAATGTATTGCTGGGATAGTGGGATTTGTAGTCCTCTATAGCTGATGGTACATTGCGCTGTACTGTATATTATACAGAGCAATATACCATTAGCTATAGAGGACTACAAATCCCAGCAATACATTATACACTAAATGTATAATGTATTGCTGGGATTTGTTGTATCCCTATATAGCTGGTGGTATTCTGCATTGCGCTGTATAGAGGAGTATAAAACCCAGCAATAATGCATTATACAGCGCAATGCAGAATTCCACCAGCTATAGACTACAAAACCCAGCAATACATTATACAGCGCAATGCAGAATAACACCAGCTATAATGTACTATTGCTGGGATTTGTAGTCCTCTTTAGCTGATGCTGTTCTGCATTGCTGTATAATGGTAATGCTGGGAATTGTAGTTCTCTATAGCTGTTGGTAGTCATAATTGTTGGGATTTATAGTCCTCTATAGCTGATGGTATTCTGCATTGTTGTGTAATGTATTGCTTGGAATTGTAGTTCTCTATAGCCAATGCTATTCTGCAATGCTGTACAATGTATTTCTGAATTAGTGGCAGAACTACCAGTGGTGCAGCAGTCATGCACGCTCACAGCCCTGACAAGACATCCCTCCACTACCAGTGTGCTTTAAATTTCCTAAACCGATAGATACATTCACACTACTGTTACATGGGTGGCAAAGGTGGCAGACAGGGGCGGGGAGAAGGCGGGGAAGAGCGGGAGAGGGGCCAAGTTGCTGCACCATGGGCCTCTGGGTTGTACTTGCCCCCTGGCCTAAAAGTTGCCAGTCAGCCCCTGACTCCCTCTCCCCCTAGGTCAGTGGTTCTCAACCTGTGTAACCTCAGGACCCACATTTGTTCTTGGTCATTAAGTTGCGACCCATTGCGGTACCATGCATTCTGGTGATTGAACTGTGGGCAGGAGGTGCGTTTGGGGTGTCATTCAAATGAATGACAACGCAACCCACCTCCCACACCAGAGTGCGTAGTAGGTGTGATTGCATGGTACAGTGCATTCATCACACAAGACTGTGTTATTAACGCACTGTACTAGTGTAAGCGGGCCCTCAAAAACACTAACAGACATACACAACCACAGACACAATCTCGCAAACTCATATACACTCCCAAAAAAAGCATATGAATGGCTGCTCGGCACAAGAACTAACAGTGCTGCGCTAGGGGAGGCTGAAAAGCTTCTCACCTAAAAAAGTGGAAAGCACGCGGCGACCCACTGAACACGGGGTCATGACCCACTTTTGGGTCACGACCCACCAATTGAGAACGAAGGCTCTAGATGTCTCAGCCCCTGCTGAAAATCATGTCCTTCTTGCTTTGCCTAAACTATTACAACATACGTTATTTTTAATATCCTAATATCCTTTTACCTTGCCCATTCTGGAATGGGCACACTTTTGCGTCATTCACTTCCTCTTCTAGTTATTGTGTTTTCCCAACTTATTGACAATTGTTCTCCTCATTTCATATCTTTCACAGGGACAGAACAAGAGCGTCCCAATGAGGACACAGACTTGACAGAAGTTGATAAATATCCCCTTTCTATCTAAAACTAGAAACATATTTGGCTGTAGGTAAGCTTTAACAGACTGCTTATTTTCAGTAATACCATCCAGGCATCACTGTGTTTTTTAAGGTCTTATTACTCTGTTTAGAGTTCCTAATACGCAAAAACATATGGGGCATTCAAGTAATATACAGGTGAAACTCGAATAATTAGAATATCGTGCAAAAGTTCATTTATTTTAGGGCTGGTAATGATTACAATTTTCCTGTTCGATTAATCGAATTTTTTTAAATCGATGAATCGATTAATTTTGATTAATTATAACGCACATACAGATCCAACTACATTGGCCTATACACATACAGCACAGCAATGAAGTAATAAAATGAACTAGTATCACACTAATCCAGCACGTTATTAATCTCACGTGCCCCACTCAATATGGCCGCCGCTTTACTGGGGCAACTCAGAATAATAACGTGCTGGATTAGTGTGATCCTAGTTCATTTTATTACTTAATTAATTGCTGTGCTGTATGTGTATAGGTCAATGCCAGGGATCCCAACCTGAAATAAGCAATTTCAGGGAGGTGTCCCTCTGTTTCAGGGAGGTGCCCTCCCCCCCCCATCCGCGGAGGCTGGGGGGGCTGGGAGAGAGCACCCCCTGAAATCATGGCAGATCGCACAGGTAGCAATAGCTTCTTTGCTATCTGCAGACTTTTTTTTTTTTAGTATTCTGCCAGTTGCAGTTGTCAGAATAAAAAAAAAAAGGCATAAGAATGCATAGCTAGATTCTTATTCGCTATTTCACTTTGCAATACCCTCTAGCAAC
>NW_017308982.1:98163-98465 GCF_000935625.1 Nanorana parkeri
GGATCAAAAGAACTTTGATCGATCAAAATAATTTTGATCGATCAAAAAAATTAACGATTAATCGAAGGATTAATCGTTAATTTCCGCAGCCCTAATTTATTTCACTAATGCAACTTAAAAGGTGAAACTAATATATGAGATAGATTACATGCAAAGCAAGATAGTTCAAGCCGTGATTTGTCATAATTGTGATGATTATGGCTTACAGCTCATGAAAACCCCAAATCCACAATCTCAGAAAATTAGAATATTGTGAAAAGGTGCAATATTCTAGGCTCAAAGTGTCCCACTCTAATCAGCTA
>NW_017308982.1:98882-102849 GCF_000935625.1 Nanorana parkeri
AAGTCCAGGGTCAACGCAGCCGTCTACCAGGAGATTTTGGAGCACTTCATGCTTCCTTCCGCAGACGAGCTCTATGGGGATGCTGACTTCATTTTCCAGCAGGACTTGGCACCTGCCCACACTGCCAAAAACACCAAAACCTGGTTCAATGACCATGGGATTACTGTGCTTGATTGGCCAGCAAACTCGCCTGACCTGAACCCCATAGAGAATCTATGGGGCATTGCCAAGAGACAGATGAGAGACATGAGACCGAACAATGCAGAAGAGCTGAAGGCCGCTATTGAAGCATCCTGGTCTTCCATAACACCTCAGCTGTGCCACAGGCTGATAGCTTCCATGCCACACCGCATTGAGGCAGTAATTGCTGCAAAAGGGGCCCAAACCAAGTACTGAGTACATATGCATGCTTATACTTTTCAGAGGTCCGATATTGTTCTATGTACAATCTTTGTTTTATTGATTGCATGTAATATTCTAATTTTCTGAGATTGTGGATTTAGGGTTTTCATGAGCTGTAAGCCATAATCATCACAATTATGACAAATCACGGCGTGAAGTTTCTTGCTTTGCATGTAATGAGTCTATCTCATATATTAGTTTCACCTTTTAAGTTGCATTATTGAAATAAATGAACTTTTGCACGATATTCTAATTATTTGTGTTTCACCTGTAGGAGTTTATCAGAAGTGTGGATGACAGTCCGACACAGTAATGTACATCAGGCCTCTTTGCTTTTGCAGCCTAACTGTAAATGTAGCCTTGTATGTATTAGTCTTTATTACCCAGTGAAATCCAGCTTTGAACATTACTTCTACACCCTTAGCTATGCACCTTTACAAATTTCTTAAATAAGTGAATTGAAATGCCAGATGCATGTCTTCTTCTTTTGTGTGCTCCTTCTGTGCTTACTCTCTGCCTACACCATCTTTTTGTTCCCCTCCACTGATGTGCCCCCTGCCTACATCTGTACCCACCCTATGCCTCCTCCCCATCTTTGTGCCCATATTCCACCCCTGTGCCACCTCTCTACTTTAGTATCTACTAGGGATAAGCTTCAGGTATATGTTAACGATATGTTCGACCTGTTTTGAGGTGAACTAAATTACCATGGTTTGGCCACCTGAAACTTCAGCTGCCGCTGCAGCTGGTAGTGTTTTATTTATTCAAGGTAATTCCTAAAGCTGGCCATACACCTACAGCTGGCCATACTCCTTACAATTATCTGCAGATTTTCTGTGGTCAGATGGAAAAGGTGCAACAGATTCCTCCATCTACACTTAACTGTGTGGATGGAGTAATCTCCACCTGGGCCAAAGCTTTTTCAACATCTGTAGAGAGCAGGCTCATAGGAATACTCAGAGAGTGTGCTACGTGTATGGCATTAAGAACCCTCGTAGTGTTGTCTTTGGCCTCATTGCTAGGCATAAAACCAACTTAGTCAGTATAGATGATAGGATACTTCCACTCCAGCAATCTATCAGCTGAGGTCTTGGTGAATAATTTAGGATCTAAATAGGAGTCGAAAATTTGAACATGAATTTGAGAGAAGGAGATATCATTATGATCACGTGCACAGGATGACACATCTTTCCCTTTTGGTGATGACTGTTATGTGAGCCCTCAATAAATAATCAAGAATAGAATTATAGGCTTGTATGAACTGAGGTACTAGCACTGGTGCAAAGGTCTTACAATACCTAGCCATCAGGGCCCAGTGCTTTACCTGGTTTCAGGGACTTCACACTGAAAAGGATTCCTCTACGATCAGCGGCACCTCTAGACCAGTAGCATCTGTGTTGCAGAGTTCAGGAAGGCCCAAGAAAGAAAGCTATTCCATCATCTACCTGACCTTGGAAGGACAATCAAAGACGGACTTTCGCTAATTGTGCCTACATTTTGTGCAGTTAGAGATTAAAGTAAATTTAAGGTCTAGGGCCACAGATTGTGCTAACGATTTTTTATGTATAATTTGAAGTTGTCAAATTTAGTTCAAAAATTCTGCGATCTGTGAAAATCGTGCCTTTTTAAGTTCCCACCCATTTTGGCTGATGCCATTGCAGTTTTTTTTGTTACCTGACCAGGGGATGGATGTATGGGGCCTAAACACTTGAGAAGATTGCTGTCCTCCTCACAGGGGGTCTTCCTGTGCAATGTAAATGACAAAGGGTGGGTGTGCAAAGGGCTGAGGTGATGCAAAAGAGACATGCTATGTGTAGTTTTTGATCTCAGTCCTGGGGACTACATAGTTCAGGAATGTGCTTTTTGATCATCATCTAAGTGTTTGTAAATAGATATGGCTATATGGGCCTAGAATCTCACAACTGTTCCGTCTATGTCCCCCATGGCAGTCCCTAGCTACTCATGCCCTTTTTTTCCCCAAAAGCTTGCAAACTGGCCTTGAAAAAGGCCAGTATGAATTCCAAGTTTAATTTCCCATACACTTTCCATAGCAGATTCTTCAGAAACAATAATACAGTTTGAAAACTTTTAGGCAAATGTATTGTACAAACCAATCCAAACCTACTAAATTATAAAGCAGTGTCAACACAAAAATCACTAGTGGTTTAATCTCCAGTTCCCAGCTGCCATATCAATCACTGGCATTAGTTTTGGGTCTGTCTGTATTTTCTCAGATCACAGACAGGCAGGAGTACAGTGGATGTTGAAACCCAACTTTGGATAAAAAAAACAAAATCAAAAAGCAGCTCTGGCTGCAATACCTCCTCTCTGTTGCTGCAGTAATTCCTTTCAACCAGTAGATGTCCTCAGTCTTTGTAATTCAGCCCTGGAAGCTGAGCATCGTGGACAGAGCCCTACACATACAATACTGCAGAGGGCAGTCCTAACTTCAGTACCACGTTGCATAATTGAGGACCACCCTCTGCCAGAGAAGACCTAAAGAGAAAGAGGACCCTTTGCCTGAAGACATCTGAAGAAGGTAATTATAAAGAAGCAAAAAATACATACAGTAGAAGTAGGGGGAATCAGGGAGGAGATAGGAAGCCTGGAGTTCAGCGTTAACAACCACACCAGAAGAAGTCCAACATGGTCCTGATGTTCACGTCACCTGTGTCCTGCAGTAACAATGGCGCCAGAGGAAGAAACACAGGGGAAAAGGAGTCCGACACTACCAGGCGTGTGTTGGATGAAGGATTCTCCAGACATCATAGCAAAGATTAGTGGTGTGGGTGGTGTGATAGGGAGGCATCCCATTTCTACTTTATTGGAAAGCCTTAATTGCTATGTTTTAATGTTGCAGCAGGGTCACTTTAAAATCCCAACCGTATTATTATTATAATTATTATACAGGATTTATATAGCGCCAACAGTTTGTGCAGCGCTTTACAATATAAGGAAGACATTACAATCACAATACAATTCAAGACAAGATGGTAAGGAGGGCCCTGCCCGTGAGGACGTACAATCTTGAAGGGAGGGGCAAGTGATACATGAGGAGGTAGCTGTGTGGGGATTCATTGTTTGATAACGTGATGGTTGAGTGGTTAGTTTGAGGTGGGATAGGCTTCCCTGAAGAGATGAGTCAAGGGATCCCCTAAAGGCAGTCAGAGTGGGAGATAGTCGGACAGGTTCGGGTAACGAGTTCCAGAGGATGGGAGAGACTCTAGAGAAGTCCCGGAGGCGAGCATTGGAGTTGACGAGTGAGCTGGAAAGCAGGAGGTCTTTGGAAGAACGAATGCGGCGGTTAACGTGATACTTTGAAACAAGGTTGGAGATATAGTCGGGGGCAGAGTTGTGGATGGCTTTGTGAGTCGTCGTTAATATTTTGAATTTTATTCTTTGGGCTATTGGAAGCCAGTGGAGGGATTGGCAGAGGGGGTTTGCAGACACTTAGCGGTTGGTATACACATTTCTTCTGAAACAGAAAAGTAAAATGTGTGCAGTTCTCTTCAAGTAAATGCTTTTTTGTATACATAATTTTATTGTAATAATTTTCTCCACCCAT
>NW_017308982.1:103553-108675 GCF_000935625.1 Nanorana parkeri
TATATATATATATATATATATATATATATATATTGTAGGGAATCAGTCTCAAAGGCAGCAAAGGCAGGGCCAAACTTGCAAGTTTCAAACAAAAGTCCCAGCTTCTTTATTCTCAGTGACAATATCAAACAAAAGGTAACAGCATCTTGCCATAACAGGAAGGAAAAATAAAGTTCTGCTCCACTGAGCCTTACTGTGTCCTTTATCAAGCAAAGTTAAAAGGTTAAAAGTTAAAAGGTGCCCATACACTGCTCGATTATCGTACGATAATCGTATGCGATCGGGTTTACGTACGATAATCGAGCAGTGTATGGGCAGTGTGCGACCGCTAATACTGTACGATCGTACGACGTTCGACTACCCAGCATGTTCGAAAACCTGTGAGCAATCGTACGATAATCGTTCAATGGCTGGAGTAATAGTTCGGTTACGATCGCATCGTTCGATCAGCGCATGCGTTAAACGATCGGATAAGCGGAAGGATAATGACGGCAGCTGGCTCTACTCGCAGCATCCAAACCTCTGTTCTGGTACCCTCATGGACCACTCGCTCAGCATGTAGCTGGGGCTACATGATGAGTACAGATGCAAAAAGCAATTTTCACACCAAAATCCATATCTCCTAATGTAGCGGACACACATGTGGACCAGTCCCCATGTGCACCACACATGAGGATGCTGAAAGTAACCCCGTAATAATTGCCATGAACCACATCCAACGTCAAACATGCAAAATTACCAACATGTCCATTCTCCTTTGGGACACAGTTGTATAAACGTCAAATTGTCAAGTACGCCCTACACATGTGTATGCTGTATGTCCCTGTACATTGCACAGCTGCGACATGCATCAGGCAAAGAACGCATTCCCCCAAAGAAACATCGCTGACAAACGCATGCACAGCATCAGTCAAGCAGGAAGACTGTAAAGTGGTCATGCCTGAAATGAGGACACTGACACAAGCCATACATTACGAAAATATATATATATTTTAAAAGTGCAAAATTGAAATCCAAGCCAAACAAGGGGGCCTTGTAAACAGGAGCAGGGCAGTGCAAATGCCAACGTGGCAAATCTGTCAAAACGGGGAGCTGATGTGTCCTACAGCTTCATAGGAGCTGCAACATGACCTGTAATGTGATCATCAAATACAACATGCAATTATAATATGTCACCAAAATCAATGGGCATGTCATTTTTCCAAAACAGGACATACCAGATGGGAAAGTGGAGGATGGTTCTGCAACGCTCTCACTCCCCTCTGACGCTGCTTCCTCAAGTACCACTATCATGTAAAAAAGGCAATGGAAAGCTTAACATGCAGCGTATAATCATCTCATATGTCATTTAACATGTATTAAAGTCCACATACCAGAACATGAGCTCTCTGACAATGGACTCTTCTCCTCGCTGTCCACAAGGTCCACATTAACTGTAATGGAATCAACACATGGAGGTCATGAAAATGTGAAGTACTCAGACCACGCCCTGTGTTGTAATACAACAGGACATACCAGAAGAAGAGGACAAAGAGGAGTCCACAACCTCGACCACAACGTCAGCCTCCTCCACAACAGCTTGCTCCATGGCCACATCAGAAGCACCCTCGCTGCCCTGGCTCCTACGCTCAACACTCCTCTGACCTTTAACATCAGAAAATACAATTGTCATATGTGGCATGAACAACATGACATGTACACATTGTCTTCTCCAGCTTTGCATGGACAGACATGAAAGTTGGTGAAAGCAAATACATCAGATGTATCAAACTACATTACAGCACTGCATGCTCCACTACTCCTCTGAGACTAGGCCTGGATGGCCACATCCTACATATCTCCCATCATATGTGTAGATGCAATAATAATTCAGCTCACACTTACCCCTTCGGATCAACCTGTGGATCCTTGCTAGCTGGGCAGTCTCCCTCAACTTCAGGTCACACCAACGTTTGCGTAACTGGTCTTTGGACCTGGTGACCTTGAACTTGGCCTGCAAGCTCTGACCCACTTCATCCAGGATCCGGTCCTTCCTGATGTTCCTCTGCTCATATGTCCTGAGCTTGCAGTCATAATCCTGCCGCTCCATGATGTCCACCAACACCACCATTTCCTGTAGGGACATACAGGATGCCCTCTTGGGCCTGCTATCCTTCCCCTTTGCAGCACTGGTCTTTGGCTGTGACCTTGATTGTCCCTCCATTTTGTCAGTGTGGGTCAGTGGGTCCGTACGAAGCTGTAATCGTACGCACCTGTATAAAGGGGCGTGGACACCGGGTATTCGCAAGTACGATTGGGCATTCGTATTTCCGGCATCGAGGGACGCCATTCCTTCACGAACAAACGGTCGCTTGGTGGCTGGTATGTAGTATTCCATAACAAATCATGGGCAATGCATGACAGGAGGGTATGTGTAGCAGACCATACCACATTAAGTGACTCTATGGCATTAGACAATATGGCTAGACATGGAGGTGACATGTTTCATATGTGGGGCACAGATACACACTATTCCCATTGACATTGCCTAACATGTGCTTCACATGCATTTGCCACAAGCTATGTTTGGAAAGGAGCAGGATGTGGCTGACAAATGGGCCTACTGCGGTGTGTCACACATGGGCAACATTGGAATGAGCACCATGTTCATAACACTAGCATGAAGGACAGGGCCTGGTTGAGGCAGGTGTATGTTATTTTTTTACAATGTGCCTTTCACATGTGTGTTTTTCTCATACTGCACCATAAATATGTTTCACTATTGATTATCTGTCACTGCCTTGGACATTACCACATGTCCAAGGTGGATTTAAACCATTGGGGTACACATAGTCCTACAATGTGTAGGTGTGTGATTTGTTGTTTGCATGGCCAGGTTGCGGATTGGATACCCATGAATCATTCCGTCTCTCAATTTCACAGGCATTATGACAGAGCGTTTCACTCATCCAGAATTTCTGACACAATTCATTGATCTATATCGCGAACTACCATGTCTGTGGAGAGTGCGGAGCAATGATTATTGTAATCGCTCAAAGCGAACGGAGGCTTATCTGAAACTTGCTGAACTATGTAAGACCATCTCGCCATGTGCAGACATGAATTACGTGAAACTGAAGATAGCAAACCTATGGACCGTCTATAGGAAAGAGCAGAAGAAAGTTAGCTCATCCCACAAGTCAGGCGCGGCTGCTGATGATGTGTACCAGCCCAGACTCTGGTATTATGAGTCTCTACGGTTCCTGGATGATGATAAAGAACCACGGCCATCTATCAGCAGCCTGCAAACGCCACCTACTCACGAAGAGAGTGCTGCGTCCGATAGCGAAGAAACGTCCACGGATATTGTGGACAACACGCAGGTAATGCATGATGTATTGACCATGTGTGCTTACAAGTAATAACTGCTGTGTTACCCCCATATGTATGTAGTACACACAAATTGTAAGAGAGAAATCATAATGTTTATTGAACATAACCAATAATGCATAACAACACATGTTTTCCAGCATCATAATACATGCATTAAAGTTACACTTGACTTTCTAGCAGTGGCGTAACCAGAGTTATGGGCGCCCAGGGCAGACATTTTTTTTTCGCCCCCCCACCCATATTATATAAACATCCACTGGAACTGTACCCCCCACCCCCACACATATATATCAGCTAAGGAACTACAAGCCCAAGCATGCCATCATTGTCCCTGTACACCCCCCACACACATATCACCCAGGGAACAGCAATATCTGGTTGTTGTACAGGGGCAATGAGGGCATGCTGGGACTTGTAGTTACTGGTGCAGTGGCTCCTTCCCTCATGCACCCGCATCAGACGCGGCTATGCGATCCGGGCTTGCTGGATCAGGCAGATGCGCCCTCTAATCAGGCACTCTAGAGGGCCGCCTGCAGTGGCCTCGGAGGAGCGAGCGGCCGCCCGATGACAGAGCCGGGTGCACGTGGCAGAGAGAGGGAGCCACTGGATCTGCACGATGTTTGTGGGCATGTAGGAGTTGCCCTGACGCCGAAGATAGTTGTGAAGGCTACAGCAGCAGTACAGCAAAATATCCACTTTCGGTAAACTCAGGTTGATGGGAGTGTGGAGAATGCGGAATCGGTTGGCCATGATGCCAAACGCATTCTCCACCACCCTGCGTGCAAGGGATAAGCGATAGTTATATATGCGCTGCTGTGCTGTCAGACCACGCATGGGAAAGGGCTTAAGTAGGTGATCGCCAAGGGCGAAAGCTTCATCAGCGACAAAGACAAAATTCAGGCCATCTACAGTTTCCTCATTGCTTGGTAGGTTGAGTGAACCATTCTGTAACTAATAAAAAAAAGCACAACCCCTCCCTCCCCCCACATAACATACACATATTGAGGTGTACGCCATGCACATGCGCTGCAGTGCGTTGTTAGAACGCATCGCAGTGCATGATTTTTTTAATGTATTTTTTTCTTTAAAAAAAATTAAATTAACTGTGGCAGCGCATGGCAAAGCTTTGTGACTCATTGTCATTTTTTACCTAAGTCGATTATTTACAGTTTTGCACACCTTAATTTTTTTACCTTTTCGCAAAAAGGCGCAATTACAAATTTACATTGTACTAACGATGACGTCCAGTGTTCGGGGGTCAAACGATCACTTCCGTCGGTCGATCAGAATCGTACGATTATACATGCGGTTGTACGATTTATCGATCGACGGTGGTTTGTACAAGATGGGTGCATCGATCATTAATCGTGCGACTATTCAATCGTTGAACGGTTCGTGTCGTACGATAATCGAGCAGTGTATGGGCACCTAAAGGCTCAGCGTGTGAGACTCCCTCTCTTCCCCCTCTCCACTGAGCTAGGTCCAGCTGCCTTAATCAGGACCTAGGGAGAAACCCTTAAAATGTGGTCCACGGAATTGGGAGTCTGTCCCTCCCAGAGCTCTATCAGACTCCAAGTAAAACCAGCCCCAGATCGGGTTTTACTAACATAAGGTAAAGAACTAGCTTTCTTCACCATGGACTCTTTGCTGGCATTACCTTAAGTTACAAACCTAAGAATCCGTGGAGGGACATATATCCCGTCAATCACTTTTCCTGCTACTTTGGCTGAGCCATATATATATATATATA
>NW_017308982.1:108760-114015 GCF_000935625.1 Nanorana parkeri
ATATATACATATATTTATGGCTCACATACTTTCATTTTTATAATTATTTCCCATGACATTTCTGTTCATCACCCTGATGATCCATATCCTTGAAACGCCAGCATTTAAATCCCAGGGAAGAATTATTTCATGGGAAAGGGTATATACCACTAACCTCAGTCCATGCTTAATTGGCATAATAGAATATGTATTTTGTTTTCCTTTGATAGTCTATGACCTCTAAGTAGGATTTTCCAGTGACTTCATCTGTGTGAAGTTTAAATGTATACTTAAGTAATCATCAGCAGGCTGAAATAACTACCTTGTCATGACACCTTACCTTTTCTTGCTTTTTCATGCCATTACTGTAATTACTTATTTATCAAGACTGTTAGCCCTATTTATATATTATGAGAGCTTGGTTAAGGGATATATATTAAAGGCTGGTTTGTGGTATTACTTTACAGAACCACATGTTCATGACAAGCAGTTCTCAAGAGAAATGTAGTATGAATAAGCAAAGCAATTAACATTTTTAGAATTCTGCAGCCTTGAGATGTAAAATATACACTGTTTGTTCTGGAATATATTTTTTTTGTAAAAGAAAAATATTATAAAAATCACAGATAAAAGATTTTACTGTATATTTGGAATAGTTGTAACCATTAAAGCTATAAGATGGCCAGAAATGTTTTATAACTGTTGCTCAATCTAAATAGTTTATTTTAGTTATGCATATTCTGTAAGTAGACAGTTAGCTACTGCTGTAACAGCTGAAAGTACTTTTTTAATGAGATTTTTACATTTTACTTGATTGCTATGGATGAGCGTTAAAGCACATACTGGGAAATATTATATACAGGTGAAACTCGAATAATTAGAATATCGTGCAAAAGTAATTGCAGTAAGTGCTGTAAAAGGGGCCCAAACCAAGTACTGAGTACATATGCATGCTTGTACTTTTCAGAGGTCCGATATTGTTCTATGTACAATCCTTGTTTTATTGATTGCATGTAATAATCTACTTTTTTGAGGTTGTGGATTTGGGGTTCTTGGGGTTTTCATGAGCTGTAAGCCATAATCATCACAATTATGACAAATCACGGCTTGAATTATCTTGCTTTGCATGTAATGAGTCTATCTCATATATTAGTTTCACCTTTTAAGTTGCATTAGTGAAATAAATGAACTTTGCACGATATTCTAATTATTTGAGTTTCACCTGTATATCCTATATACTAGAGGTGCACCGAAATGGAAATTTAAAAAACCGAAACGAAACCGAAATAAAAAAAATGTCAGGCCGAAACCGAAAATGTTTTAAATTTTTTTAATTTTTTTAAATATGTTATTTTTTATAAACTTTTTAATTTTTTAATATTTATTTTTATTTATTAATTCATTTTTTATTAAATATTTTTATTTTTTACTTTACTTTTAGGGGCTTCGGGGAAATATTAGGCGTGTAAACAGACCCCTGATATTTCCCTTTTAAAATAGAAAAAGAGATTGAGAACACAGAGTCCTCAATCTCTTTTTCTGTGTCCCCTGTTATCAATGAACAGGAATCCTCTATAAGTGTTCCTGTTCATTGATAACATGAGAACATGGTTTGTTTACTATAACTACAATTATGAATGAATGGGGGTGATGTAGATCACTCCCATTCATTCATAATTGAGGATATAGTTAACGTCCCATGTCCTCAATTATGTACACACACTCAGCGATCACTGATCACTGATCACTGAGTGTGTGTACCTTGCTTTTCTCTCTGACACGCTGTCACAGGAGGCTGATCGAGCGGTGTAGAGAGGAAAGCCCAGCCTCCTGTGACAGCGCTGTCTCCGCCCCCACACCGCTCTGTCGGACTGTGATAGGCGGCAGAGCAGTGTGGGAGGAGACGCCGGCCGCTCACAGCGCTCTCATCCTGCAGCGCTCAGCCGGCTATCACTTTCTTTTCCCCCCGCTGGAACAGTGCCCAGCAGGGAGAAAAGAAACCAGGGATGCGCCGATGTATCGGCCGAAACATGGCTCTTTCGGCATTATGCCAAAAGTGCAATTTTCGGCCGATATGTTTCGGCGGTCGATATATCGGTGCATCCCTACTATATACCTAACCAAATATTGTTTACGCATTCACGTGTTATGTTTCAAAGTGATGCTGGATGGTCACTGGATTACACAGGTACAAGTACCAACATGCAGAAAAAGCTAAAGATGGCCATACACTGCTTGAAATTCAAGCAGTGTGTGGCCCAGTTACATAGTAGTTAGTTAGGTTGAAAAAAGACACATGTCCATCAAATTCAACTCTTAGAGATATGGAGGAAAAAAAAAAGAAGGGAAGAAAAGCCTAAACAGAACGCTATGCCCACAGTTACCTCCTATTGATCCAGAGGAAGGCAAAAAAAACCCCTATACAGCATGATTCAATTTGCAGGGGAAAAAAATCCCTTCCTGATCCCATAAGCAGTGGCGTCGCTAGAGGGGGTCAATTGCCCCCCCTAGGTTAGTCCTTGCCCCCCCTGTGTGCCCCCCCGCTAACAGTGGCCAGCCCAGTCAGAGCGGCGTAGGGAGAGACCATTTTCTCACCTCCTCCAACGAGAAAATAGTCTCTCCCTCCGCCGCTCTGACTGAGAGGGCCACCCACCGCACCGAACAAGCAGCGGCTGCACAGGTTCCAATCGGGCCCCACGACGTCACTCAGATCCGCCCCATAGCCGACGCCAGGGGAAAATAGCCGCGGAATTTGAAGTACCTCACCGACGCCGAGAGCTGGTGGGAGGCAAAAGTACAGCAGCCTGCAGTCACACTATGGGGCAGTGCTGGGGCCTCAGCCAGGAGGAACTAGCAGCAGCCACTTGATTGCAGAGACCACCACTTCTCCCTGCTGCATGTGTTCTCACCATGAGGACAGTCAAACAATGTATGTGCCTTAAGTCACATTGTTTGTAAACCTCTATACATAAATGCAGAACAATTCCATCAGTTACAAAGTATTGCTGGAAGTTGTAGCCCTCTATAACTGGTGCCATTCTGCATTGCAGCAGTTGAGAATGGCATCAGCTATAGAGGACTACAACTCTCAGCAATACTTCATACAGAAATGCAGAATGGTAATGGCTATAGAGGACTACAACTTCCAGCAGAACTTAATACGACAATTCAGAATTGCAAATGCTGTATAAAATACCGATGGGAGTTGCTGTCCTCTATAGCCGAAGCCATTCTCCATTGCCGTATGAAGCATTACTGGGAGTTGTAGTCCTCTATAGCTGAAGCTATTCTGCATTGCCGTATAAAGTTTTGCTGGGAATTGTAGTCCCCTATGGCTAAAGTCATTCTGCATTGCCGGATAAAGTATTGCTGGGAGTTGTAGTCCTCTATAGCCGGTGTCTTTATGCATTGCTGTATAAAGTATTGCTGAGAGTTGTAGTCCTCTGTAGCCGAATCCATTCTGCATTGCCGTATAAAGTTTTGCTGGGAATTGTAGTCCCCTATGGCTAAAGTCATTCTGCATTGCCGGATAAAGTATTGCTGGGAGTTGTAGTCCTCTATAGCAGTGGTCCACAACCTTTTTGGAATCAGGAACCAGTTTAGCTGACAAATTTTTTCCACGAAGCGAGGGGGAAGGATGTGAAGGGAGCGAGGGGGAGATGGTTTTGGAATGTTTCAAGTGCATATATTGTGCACTTTATTTCTATTATTATTACACTGTAATATATCATGAACTTATTATACTAGTCAACATATTGCAGAATCATTGGGAGCCCTGAGCTTGTTTTTCTGCTCTCAGGTGGCCATTGCAGGCTCTCAGGTGGCCAGTGCGGGCTTTTTGGTGGCCAGCGAGGGCTTTCAGGTGGTCAGTTGGTCAGTATGGGCATTGAAAAAAAAAATCTTCCACCAGAGCCCTTTGTTCCTTAAGTACGCCACTGGCTGCTGGTGTTCTGATCTCCAACAACGATCTCCAATTCCGTCACTTCCGGCCGGTTCCCAGCATCGCCGGTTCAGCGGCGGAGGAGGCCAGACCCCAGCAGCAGGTAAGAGGACCTGGGATGGAGGTACAGGGAAAGGGACCCTGACCAGCCCACCTAAGACCCTGCAGAGCCCACCATAGGGAGTCTCAGATGGGCTGTGCAGGATCTATGGTCACTCACAGGTGGACTGTGTGGTATCTTCGGTATGTGTGGGGTCTCAGGTGGGCTCTGCGGGGTCTTAGGGGTCTCACCTGAGCCCAGGGCTTACCTAAGTCTAGAGTCCAGTCGTTCCTAAGTCCAGAGGCCAGTGCGTTGCAAAGTCCTGAGTCCAATTCATATACAGATCTGCATTGCTGTATAACATATTGCTGGGGTTTGTAGTACAGCCGGTGCCATCCTGCATTAGAGTGTAAGCTCCTCTGTACAGAGATTTATGTGGCTGGCTCGGTGTTCTCTGTACATCTCTGCAGTATATGTCAGAGCTATATCTATGTATAATAATAATAGTAGTGTGAGACTGTGGGGACGTTAGTATGTAGCTCCTCTGGTGCAGACACTGCCGGGGGGTTGTTCCTTAGGTCCACCACTGTTTTTGCTGTTGGTAATAAGTGCAGTACAGCACTTAGTAGGTTCCCGGTCCATCTTCCCTATAGCTTGGTACCTTACTGTACATGCTGGAAGGGGTGTTTTCAGAAGGCGGAGCTTGGTCTGTTGCAGCCTTTACCAAAGAGTGATCAGGGTGTGGAGCAGAGTCGCTTGAGTGGTAAGGTAAGTGTTTTAGCAGCCTGATGATGGGGGGCCCGCACACAGCCTGCATAGAGCCCACAGCCCACCTGAGCCCATCTAGCCCACCTGACAGCCTGTACTGGATTAGATATGCTAGTGGATAGATGAGGGGTTAGTATGTTAGTACATGTTAGTACAATAACAAGGTATCCTTGCATACCGCATTACCCTCATATTTCTAATCTTATTTATATTTACTTATTTAGTTTTTTTCAGTGGTATGGTTTAGGGGTGAAATGTATTAGTGCCCCCCCCCTCCCAGTTTTGACTGTGGTATCTTATGTGCCCCCCCTATATATTGTTCCTAGAGTCGCCACTGCCCATAAGGCAATCAGATATTCCCTGGATCAACAATCTCTGATGCTTATGTAGCCCTATTGTGATTTCAGCTCCTTTAAGAGGAAAGATATTGCAGCTGCAGGTGGAGCCAGAGAGCACAGGTTGTGGAGACTGTAAAGAGGACCCGATCGAGTGTCTGAAGTGAGGACCGGTGATGTCGAGGCCTAGCCG
>NW_017308983.1:0-439 GCF_000935625.1 Nanorana parkeri
ATGAAAAGCTTGCCGCCTCCTGTGGTATAAAAAGCATGCCGATGCTGGCGGCATATAAAGCATGCTGCCAGTGGTGGCATAAAAAGCATGCCACCACTCCAGATATAACATCAGACAGGCTGCTCCATGACATCAGCTCCATCGATCTGTTGACAAGTGCTTTGGTGTCCTGGTTATGGTAAGTACATGAACAAGATATAAATCTCAGGGAGTAAGCTGGGTTGATATTATATATTCTCCATTCTGCCCCCTTCTGGCCGTTATGAGGGACTGCAAGATAATGATGGCATTTTACACGTATAGAGACTTACAATAGCACACAATCATTTTTAGATTTATATCTCCCCTTTATATCACTTCACTTTCTTTATATAATTAGGTCTCACCATAGTGGGAAGTGTAGCTATATTATCATTTTCTGAATTCATGAACTAATGTT
>NW_017308983.1:1258-35773 GCF_000935625.1 Nanorana parkeri
CGAGGGGTGGGTAACAGCCACTAAGAAATACAGTGGACATGTAAACCTTACAAGGAGAATATCCAAAGGAATCAATGTCTGAAAAAGGCTAGCTGAAAAAAAGGGAAAGCAATACATAGAAAAGCGCAAGAAAAGTTCCAGGGAGTAAGCTGGTGATCCAGAACAGGGCAGGTAGCACTACAAATGGGAGACTGATATATAAGGTGAGCAAGGAGGCTTCATGGCTAGAAACCACTTGATCCATATTTATTGTGGACAACAAGGAAAGGCTTCTTGCAGGTCAACGCTGCAAATTCAGAAACCATCTTGCAGAAGTTATGGCAACAAGGAAGGCCACCTTGGCAACCCGGGTTCCTAGAAATGGATTTTGACCATACAGATAAGGTCTGAAAAACTGACATAGGGGTCTATTCACGAAGCAGCCGAAGGATCTAGCCATATGTTCGGCCGATCCTTCGGCTATCTTCGGCCGAGGACCCCTTCGGTTCAGTAGAACCGAAGGGCTGCTGTACGGGCTATTCACAATAACCCGTACAGCTCCCGAACTTAGCCGAGCGGCTCAGTCGGAATCAGTAGAGGGCGGGTGCAATGCTAGTTTACTATTAGCGATTGCAAATTGAAATAGCCAATAGGAATCTAGCAAAAATGTATTTATTTTTTTTCTATTCTGACACGGCTCCGTGTCAGAATAAAGAAAAAAAAGAAAAAGCAGTGTTTCTCTCCTTAGCGGCCGGGAGCGGGAGACTCCCAGAGCGCCCGGGAGAGTTTTTTTATTTCGTTTTTTTTTACGGCAGCAGAACCGCCGGCCAATAGAAAACTGTTGGGTGGAGCTAGCTGTCATTGCTAGCTCTGCACAATCGTTTTCTATTTATTTTTTTGTACTTTTTTAACAATTTTTTTGTTCTGCTCGGTCCCTCTGTTCGCCATCTATAAGAATAGACCGAGCAGCAGCGAGTAGCCTGCCGGAGGTTCGGCTTAGCCGATCCAGATGTTGGATCGGCTGAGTCGAACTCCTCCTGCACTTCGGGTCGGCCGAACATGCTGAGCATGTTCTATGTACTATGTGTCCCCAGTTGTTTACAAACATTGGAGTGATCAGCTCCAGTGTTTGTGCTGCACACAGAGGATTAGTAAATATCACAGATATTTACTGATGCTCTACTCTGCTATCCTTAGCAGTGAAGCCAGTGGGGAGGGTGGGGGGTTGAGCAGGGAGTACTGCGGGGATTCAAGGAGAAGTTGGAGCCTGTGACACCTCTCTTCTACCAGCCAATCTGCAGCTGTGTTGGCCTCATGGCACCCCTGTTGCCATGGTGCCCTGTGGACGCCATGGCAACAGGGGCGAGGGGGTGCAGCCAGGCCATGGTAGCTATAGCCCTGGGTATGCAGTGTAATGGACAGGTATGCAGTGTAAACCCAAAGCAGGCACACAATGTAATAGAGAGGTATGCTTTGCAATTTACAGGTATACAGGGAGTAATATACAGGTATTGTTTGTAATAGACAGGTACACAGTGTAATAGAGAAATTCTGTACCTTGAATGTGCTGGTTGATGACACTCTCCATCTGCTCCAGCCTCTCTATTATCCTCAAGGTGTCCCCCTTTTCTTTAGGCTCCAGCATGTTGATGTCGGGAGCACATAGAGTCCGGCCATGTAGTTGGTCACCCAGCCCACATAGAAAAGGCACCGGATGTTACCCAACCCGCTCAGGACACCAGCAGTTTGGTTTTCCTTGTACACACCATCCTCAGCTGCCTCGATAGAGCCTGACACTGCCAGGACCCCCTCCACTCTGACCGCCTCTTCTAATCGCACAGGCTAGCAGACAGACACAGCGGGTCACACCAAGCTGCAGATATTTAATAATTTGATGTATGCGTTGCTATTCATGGACATTTTCAGCACCCTTCTCCTCCACACAAGGGGTATCCGGTAAGGAGCGCAGCAGTACCCTCAACTGACACCAAGCCACGAGTACCGATATTTTTTTTCCAGTACTTTCCGATACCGAGTACCGGAAGTCCTATTCAGGAAGCCAGGCGGCGTGTAATGACTCGCCACCTGGCTTCCTGATTAGCCGGGCAGCGTATAAAGACTCGTCGCCCGGCTTCCCGATTAGCAGGGAAGCCGCCCCCATGCTTCTCGTCACTAGGTGATGAGTGAACATTGAGCTGGCTTCCCGGCCATTTAGGAAGTCGGGCAGCGTGTAATGGCGCGCTGCCCGGCTTCCTGATAGTGGAATTATTGGGTTAGGCATCAGAGCATTTGAGTACTCGCCCAAATATTTGGCATCGGCACCGATACGGATACTAGTATTGGTATCGGTACATCCCTAGTCACTAGAGCACATTTATATATATGGTTACTATTGGCATTTTGTAGATACACACAATACATTAGTGACAGTGATTGTCCTATAATGCAAACACATCAGTGCAATCAGAAGGTTCAAAACCAACCTCTTCCTGCAAATTGTTATGATTTCTCCACTAGCAACCATATATTTAAAATTCCCCCAATGACAGTAATGATATCTGAACTGAGTCACCAAGCAAGTGCAGACTATTAGGCTTCATTCACACTGTGCGTTCTGGCATTCCGGCGACACAAATCCCAGATATCCTGTTTCGATGCGGTCGGTGTACCCGATGAACTCAATGAGAGGGTGGCAGTGGCTGCATCTGTAAGCGACAGACCACGTGTATTCATATGTGATACAATTACATGCGGTTCAGAATAGATCATTGTACCTGGACGCAGGATACATGTAAGCAGCAGGGATCGTGATCTATTCCAAACCACATGTACATGTATCATATATGATTACATGAGGAGTGAGGACGGCCGGTTACAGATGTGGCAGCTGTCACCTGCTCATTAACTGGAATCTAAATAGGGACACCTGGGATTCCTGCTGCAGGAATGCAGAGTGTGAATGAGGCCTTACAGTCACTGAATGAATTATCACAAATAAGCTTCTTGCCTTCCAAATGATTAAAACAGACCTCTGTCAGATCCCTTCAGAGGTGGATGGGGTGCCGGTGGCTCAGGTTGGGGTGCTGCCTCAGTCAGGGACAGTCTGACACCTCGCTCTCTGAATGGAGGCGGAGCCTGAGTCCGCCCGGGAAACACTACCCTCCCCTAACTGACCAACCTGGGGCAGTTGCCCATGGCAACCAATCAGCTTCTATATTTATTTACAAAGCTGAATTGAAGAAACTGAAGAGAGAAGATAATAGGTTACTATGGGCAACTGCTCCAGATTATGTCTTCTGCAGTTTTCATAAATCTCCCCCGTGTGTTTAATAAAAGGCCAGGTATATATAGGAGTACAACTTTTAGAAACTGTCACCAAAAGAAAAAAAAACTTTTACTGTTTTTTTACACACATAAATATATCAGGAGCGTCCTCCAAATATAGGACACATGGCAGGGAGGAGGGCCGGTCCCTGGAGAATGAGAGGAATATCATACAGGGTGATAGGGGTAGAAAACAGGGTAACCTGACACAGCTGCATATATACAGCATGGAATATATTATATATATATGTTATTGTTCCTGTTCACATTAATCCTTACTAAAAATGGCTGCCTAGTTAGTTGCTCAACTTAGCACCCCTCCTATGAGCGGTATGCACTAGAAATAGAAACCAAGATGGCGCCTCCAGGAGAGACGACACCTAAGACGAGGACGTCAGAATTCTGGAAGCTTCATTACGCTTTAATGAATCAGTCCAATGATAACCTAGAAAGCTATCGCAAATGCTATGTTTACATATACACTATCAGCTGCCTATATAAGACACAACAATGCGGAACAATAAATAAGAAGTATCTTAACTCTGGCTCTCGGTGTCAGCGTGTTTTATTTCTTCACTGATAGTGTGCACACTTTGTACTAAATTAGGCCCAGGGACAGATATATGTCGGATTCTTGATGTCTGAGTCCTAAACAGTTTGGCGACCATCGTGGGGCCTCGTGTTCTGTACCGAAGGACAGCCGATCAAGAGGAGGCCGGGGCCCACCAACACACGAGGCAGCAGAGACTGATCACCTCTGATAAATACGGTAAGAGATAACATTTAATATCTTGCCAGTATATCCTGTCCCTGTTTTGGTCTGTCTCTGTGCTCATATCGGCTTTCCACGGTCAGCAAAGAAAAAACAGGTAACGCAGCTTGCCCGAGGTCCATTGATAAAGAACCTGTGTAATCTATATCTGTCACCTGTACAGTATATGTTGTGTGTTGTTATATGTATTGGCCTGTGGTAGGGTTGTGGAGATATCAGACAAAAAAGGTGGTCACAGATGATATGTACTGACGTGCTTAAACTCGGACCCTGGGTGGAGGATAAATAAATTGTGCGGTAAAGCACGGGTATCCAGCCCAGGGGGGGCGTCAGGGGAAGTAAATGAGCTAAGCGCGGGAAACCTGTGGCAGGAACTCTGAATCTCACCACCTTGCCATATGAGTCGGTAGTGTCATGTCATGCCCTGAGTGTGTCTGTGGTTTACTGCTGGGCATACACGAGGTTAGTGCAGTCAGACAGTGAAACCAGGGGAGAAGGGGGGCATAGAAGCGCAGATAAGTCTGCCCACAAGTTTGCAGCTGCAGAGCTGGAGATAAGAGGAATTCCGTGGTCTGAAAGATTAGGTGAAATTATGTATTGAACTGAACTTTCATCTGTTGTGCCTTGTTCAGTGGTAGAATTCTCGCCTGCTCGTACAGACAGCGTTATATGTTGGAGAGTGGTCCAAAGAGAGGGACAGGTGACGGTTATAGGTATTGTTGGACCCTCGAGTCCAAGACAGCTTCATACAACCATCCAAAAGACCTGAGCCCGGACACATGAACGTTCTAATAGCTAACAATGGGACAGAAGTTAAGTAAGCCGGAGGAGCAGGGCCGGACTGGCCATAGGGCAAACCAAAGTTAATGATCAGGTGACAGAAGTTGCATGTAAACGCCTGCACACCGCATGTAAAGATACGTGATATGTTTACATTCCGTTAGGAATCAATCACTCTCCCTGGACGCATGTAATCATATCACATATCATTACATGTGGTGTGCATGCGTTTACATGGAGCTGCTGTCACCTGATCATTAAGTTGAATAGGTGACAGCTGTCACGCCAGATTAGGGACTTCTGCTACAGTAAAACGCAAGTTTCTGATGCAGGAATCCCTAATCGCACCTAAACTTACAGATATGAATAGGACCTTATTGTGTGTATATTGGTGTCTGTAGTACTTAAACTGGATATAGTTACACTTTATTTTAAAGTAGGAAATGGCAACCGGCCCCCATGAGAGAAAAAAATGTGTAGAGACTTCTGGTTCCGGCGCCTGATGTAGCGGTCGCAGAGAAAAGAGCTCCCGCACGTTCAGGGTAATATACCTTATATAAAATCTTACTACAGCATACCGACACCACTTTGAACATCACACCGGGATTTACATCACCCCAGCCAACATCCATGGATAAATTCCTAGCCAAACGGCGCGCAGGACCGCAAGGTACAGGCACCCCAATACGTACCAAGAGACCACTATCCGCCTCAAAGATGGCCGCGATAACGGATCGCCCGGGCTTCAGTGCATCCTCTGATGATGACATGCCTGCATCCTCTCAACATGGCCTTACAGCAGCGAAGGTAGCAAAAAAGATGCGGTGCACAAGGCAGTATCAAAGGGAATACAATCCCTGAGAAATGACTTCCTAAATCAGGCTCACAGAATAACCGAGGCCGAATCTCGCATTGTCCAGCTGGAAGACAACTCGGAGGCAACATCCTCCCAACTATCCTCGGCACAATGCCAGATACATTACCTTACAGGCCGGGTAGACGAGCTGGAAAACCGGTCGAGGAGGAATAACCTGAGGATTGTAGGCCTTCCAGAATCATACCGCCCCTCCATGCTGCCAACTATCTGTGCTCACAACCTTCCGGATCTTCTAGGCCTCCCTGCTCCCTGCAAGGTTAAGCGGGCACATCGAGTAGGCCCTCCGACCACCGAGTGCAAGACGCCGAGACCGGTCATTGTTCGCTTCCTAGACTACACTGACCGTCAAGCAGTGCTGCAGGCATATCGCGCAAAAAAGGAACTTCACCTGGAGGAACACCGGCTCCTCATCTTCGCGGATTATTCTGCTGAGGTAACAAAAAAACAGAAGGCATTTGGTAAGGTCTGCTCGGCCCTGTTCCATCAAAACATCCGTTTTACCCTTGCCTACCCGGCTACTTTCCGCTTCCAATCCTCTGATGGAGCGCAACAATCCTTCCAGGATCCCGCAATGGCGCTCTCATTCCTGGATGGAATGGCGAATACAATGGCATCCAAGACGGGCCCTGGCTCCCCTCACGCTCACCGCTTTGCAACGCCGGCCAGAAAGGCCCCTGCCCGCCTTCCCATGACCCCTACGGATTCGCCGTGAACCGTGTATGGCGACGGAAGAGCCCCGTATCTACTTCACCCCCCCTGTTGGAACTACAACACATCAACACGGACCGTTTCTAGACCCGCTGATGCCTCAGATCCTAGATGGAGCTCCGGTTCAATACACGTTGATATCTGATAACGACTCCGTCTTCCTAGTAAGTTCTGTGATTTCTCGGAGACCCTCTTGTTTTCTTTTCTTTTTATATATTCTGGAGGCAGTATAAGATTCCCACCACTTGTTTGATTATGGGGACCCATTCTCCAACTGCCCACATATCCTCTGAGTCCTTAACGCCTGGATGCTGTCTTCCTATTCGCTGGCCAAGCGGAGCTACCATAACAGCTCTGCCACGCTCTCAAGGAAGAAAGCGAAGTCACGTATAGATAAGTACATGTTTTGGTTACTGTTTTTGTTTATTTTTATTTTATTTTTGCTGTTCAAGGTGATATTTTTACCTTTTGGCGCTGTTGGCCTCAAGTTTCGGACATTCATACTCCAGTGGTGGTCTTGGATAAGTATTCATTTTCAGTCAGGCGCCCTCCTGACATTTTTTTTGACCGTGCTCCCTAACACGTCTTTGTGTTACCAGTCGGTTTGCCTTGGGATGTCCTGTTATCGTTACTCATGGGGACTTCTGCGTTCATATGTGAACCCGTACTGATAGAATTACATACTTGTACTTTTCATGTGTTGTTTTACTCATGTCTCATGATCTCAGAGTGATCTCCTGGAACATTAACGGGCTATGCTCCCCGGCTAAACGTATGATGGTGCTCAGCCACCTCAAAGAACTAAAACCTGACATAGTCTTATTGCAGGAGACCCACCTTCCTGAGAAGGATGTGGATCGTTTACGTAAGCTATGGGTGGGAGAAGTGGTGAGTTTCACCGCAGTGGGTCGGAAAGGGGGGGTGGTCATTTTATTCCATAAATCCCTAGATTATAATATAGTCCACACGGAAAAGAATACGGAGGGCCGTAAACTACTTGTTAAAATACAGATCCACAATAAACTTCTCTCTTTATACAACGTGTATTCTCCCAACTCACCGACAGCTGCATATTTCCAGGAGATCACTACCTGGATCCTTCGTGATGACAACCCTCACAAACTCATGGGAGGTGATTTCAATTCAACAATGGTTTTAAGTGAGGACAGATCGGGAGCGACTCACTTAGGGAAGGGAATATTCTCACTTCTCAGGGGTACATAAATCATTTGCCAGATTAGACTACTTCCTAGCATCGGAGACTGTTGATGCACTGATAGAAGAGGCAAGGCTCTTGCCCATAGTAATCTCGGATCACGCCCCAGTCCTCATACAAATACGTACAACCATAACGAGAGGAGACGCGTTCCTATGGCGCTTCCCCTCCTTTCGATCCATGCTAACACAAAGCTGGCAGGAATACCAGATAAGCAACAAAAGCCACATGGATGACCCCAATCTTTTCTGGGAAGCAGCAAAGGCTGTTCTTAGAGGTAATATTATGTTGTATGTAGGGGCAAAAAAAGAACCACGTTAAAACCCAATTCATAGCAGCTAGTCTCTCCCTGCGCCAAGCCCAACTGAGATACTCAACATGCCCGTCAGTGGAGCATAGTGCCCTCTGGGCCAAAGCCAAAAAACAGTTTGAATGATGTACGGCTCAACAGCAGGCCTTTTATCTTTCCCATTCACAGCTGCATTTCCACAAGACTTGGAACAAACCGGGAAAACTGATGGCTAATCTTACTAAACCTAGGTATACCAAAACACATACTGCCCTTCGGTTAGACTCGGGTAAAGTTTCCACAGATCCTAAACAAATTAACTCCACCCTAGAACAGTTCTACGCCAAGCTGTACTCGACTTCCCCAGTAGATATGGCTCTGGGAGATAAATTCCTGACCTCAATACCCCTAAAATAACGGAAGAGGATCTTTTAGAGTTGAATGCAGATATTTCGCAGGATGAGTTAATAGGCGTGCTTAAATCGGCGGCGAATGGCAAATCACCGGGTCCTGACGGATATACCATCAAATTTTATAAAATTCTGAAAGAGGAGATTACACCTACCCTACAGGGGGTCTTCAATCCTATATGGAAAGGAGGGGCGTATTTACAAACGGGCCAGGAGGCATATATTAAAGTGATTCCTAAAAAAGACAGAGACCCTACTCTCCCCGACTCTTAACACCCTAGTTCTCTCATAAATACGGATGCCAAACTACTGTCCAAAATCATAGCGGACAGACTTGCCAGGATTTTGCCGAAGCTAATATCCCCAGCCCAAGTGGGCTTTGTTAAGGGCCGCTCAGCGGTATCCAATATACGCAAAGTACTGGCGGTCCTGGAACACGCTAAAAATCATCCGGCCTCTCCTGTAGCTTTGATATCAATTGATTCCGAGAAGGCTTTCGATAACATTCAGTCCACATGGCTGCTTAGAGTTTTGGAGAAGATGGTGTTCTCTGGACATTTTAAGTCCTTCATCACTACGTTATATGCCTCCCTGTGTGCCCGAATACTTACCCCAGGATACATATCTCAAAGTTTCCCTTTGGACAAAGGCACGAGACAGGGATGCCCTTTATCTCCCCTACTCTTCAATCTATCAATAGAACCATTGTCCTTATATTTCCAACATTCATCAAAACTCTCAGGCATCTCCTTCATTATCCAACATTTAAAAATTATGCTATTTGTGGACGACATAATTTTATTCTCCTCTTTTATTCTCCAGGATGTCTTCACCCACTTTCAAAAATTCTCTGGCTTAGCCATTAATGTCTCCAAATCGGAAGTCCTTCCACTTACCTCATCAGCTAATCGGTCTCTATTACCGCTAACAACTTTTACAGTGGCCAAACAATATATTAAATATCTGGGTATACGAATCGGTAAAACCCCGTCTTCCCTTTACAACCTAAATTACCCCCCCCCCTTATCCAAAAAATAAAAAAATAGCTACATATGTACAAGGATCTTCTGCTATCGCTATTTGGTAGGATACACTTTATTAAAATGATCCCCTTCGCCGGACTATTATACCCACTACAAACGCTCCCTATATTGCTGAAACATAAAGATGTAAAAGCAGTTAATTCCGCTTTCCTAACGTTTATCTGGCAGGGGAAGAAGGCAATAATATCCCTTAAAAAATTGAGTCTACCAAAATCTGAAGGGGGCATGGCTTTTCCGAACCTTAGGTTCCATAACCTGAGCTGCATCATACGCCACTCGATAGATTGGATTTGCTCGTCCTCCAACTATTCCAATTATCTTTTGGAGACGGAGATGGTGTATCCTTGGAAACTCCCATCCCTCCTACACTGCCCTTTCTCAGCTCTGCCCCCACATATCCGGTCAAGCATACTCCTCAGAGACAAAATCATTGCTTGGAGGGAAACACACAAGCTATTGAAGTTAAACCCTTACTTTTCCAAACACTTACAGCTTAGAGGAAGCCCGTCATTTCCACAGGGAGAGGATTATGACACCTTCACTAAATGGGAAGCTAAGGGGATATTACACTTCACCTACTTTATAAATAGGTCCACCACAAAATTACTAAATTTCTCGGAATTCCAAAACCTACACTGCATTCCGACGAAAGACTTTCTACATTTCATGCAGACCACTGCTCACATTAAAAGGCTAAACCCTAACTTATCCCAAATGATTAATGACACGCCTCTAGATAGAATAGCCTCCACAGGAAACTGCTCCATTTCATCGATATACACCTACATGCGTCAGGCAGCTCTGCCTCCTTTAACGCAATCCAATCTTGCTAAATGGGACAAAGATGTTCCAACAGAGGATGTAGTTGAGAAAATGCTGCAGGGATACCGCTCAATATGTAGGCTGGTGTCTAATGAACAATGGAGGGAAACCCAATACAAGATAATGCATAGAGCATATTATGCCTTCCAAATCAAACATAAAAGTACACATAATGTGCTTTATTTGGACCACTGCCCTAAATGTAATGCCCTAAATGTAAACTGCAGGCAGACTCCCTGTTCCATTGTTTATGGGAATGCCCTCTTATTCGCCGCTACTGGGAAAAGGTCATTCGGTTTTTGGCATTAGTGGTAGGCCAGGACCTCCCAAATTAGGTCCTTTTACTTTTGTTCAACTACTGGGACCCCTCATTGCATGTCCCCGACAATCTTAGTCGCCAGGACAGACAATGGGTAAGCATCTCTCTGTTGGTGGCTAGACGTTGCATCCTTCGGGAGTGGCTATCACCTAGACCTCCTACAATAAAAAGGTTAAAGACAGACCTACTCAATCTGTTCCACTTGGAACGTCTGGATGCCGCCTTGAATATCCAAAATGAGAAAGGGGTAACCGTGTTTTACACCAGATGGACATCTTATATGGACTACACTTTCTCTCTGCCTGAGAAGGAAAAGATGCTATCTCCGTTTGCAACCCACAGGGGTGAAGTTTCATCCCAAATCCATAGTACATCTCCCCTGGACTTACGAGCACCGACGGACACAGTGTGTTTGACCCTCCAGTGTTCGTGCTGCACCCCGCACCGATATACACTCTTTAGTGCGGATTTTCACTGCCGGGCAAGGTTCTCTCTTTTTCTGCTCCAGCTGCCGTGGCTCGGCCTGGCCAGGTTTCTGGGGACACCTCGAGGGTTACCTGGACAATCCAGACCAGTAGCATAAGGACCAGTATCGTTACCCCTACGTGACTGCAGGGACTTCGTTTGCCGATCGATGACATCCTAATCGTAAGTCACACGTTTATCCCAATCATTTAGCCAGTTATAGCATGCTGCACAGCAATAGTCTATCCACTCATGTATTTTAGTTATTGAGGTAGTTGCACTCTTCTACATACTGTGTTTTGATCTATATGCCATACGGGGCTCCTCTCCCGGTTTTTTGAAGAGTTTATGCACACCAGCCCCCACACAGCTAACAAGTGAGAGATTCGATCATATCACAGCGGTGCGCTTCCATATTTTTGTTCAAGATTGACTATTTATTACCTGTCATGAATAAAACAAACTGCTGTTCTCAGTTCAGATAGCCCAGGTCACATGGTCTCTGGCTACCAATCATTGCTGCGCCAAGTATATTGTTTTAGCCAGCAGTGATCAGAATGGTTGCCCCCATGTAGATAATAGGGATGGTCCGCCGGTTCGATTTGAACACGAGTTTGAATCGAACATCGGCTGTTCGCCGAACGCCGAACTTTTTGGGACGTTTGCGGTCTGCTCGACCGTGCAATGTCCCATACTGCAAAGAGCCCTCTAAAGCTCTAACTGGTTAAAGACTTGCACCTGGCCACAGGTCAGGTGCAAGACTTAACCCAGTCAGGGCTCAGTACTCATTTGGAGCCATGATTGGGCAAAGTCATGATCACTCTGCCCAATCATGTCTCGCCTATCAGATGCCGGCAAACTACACAATTGGGCAGAGCTAGCTGTCACTGCTAGCTCTGCCCAATTGTTTATGTTTTGCCGGCATCTGTCAAAATGCCATTATGCGGCGGGAGTCGGCAGGGAACAGACGGGACTTCGGCCGGCATTTTAAAAAATATGTATTTCTATTTCTTTTTTATGGTTTTATTTTTTATTTCGTCGTCATCGTGGACAACGCTGGATGCCGTGATTGACCATGGATTACGTCGATGGATTCATTTTTTTTTTTAAATAGTCAAAAACATGTCTTTTGTTTTATTTTCAATTAAAGGATTTTATCAAAAGTCTGGACTTTTTAATAACTATTTGATTTAACCCTTTAGTGAATGGGTAGGGTTACAAGTACCCTTTACTCATTCACAAGGAAGGGGGCGGCATCTGGGTTCCCTCTTAATTAAAGGGGTACCCCGATGCAAATAAGCCCCCTTGCCGGCAGACCCCCACAACTACCGGGTCAGGGTTGTGGGGTCGAGGCCCTTGTCCCCATTGGCACGGGGACACCCTCCCAGCATCGAGGTCATGTGGGCTGGTGTGGGAGGGAGGGGGGGTGCTCGCTCGTCCCCCCCTTTCCGGCCCTGCCAGGACTATTCTATGGAATTTTAGGGGGACCACACATTTCCCCCCCCATTTTTGTGGGTGGGGTTCCTCCTTAAAATTCCTACCAGACCTTAAGGGTCTGGTATGTCTTTAAAGGGGGACCCCACACACTTTTTTTTTTTTTTACATGGGGAGCTGAGCTGCTGAGAATTCAGGGCTTCTGCTGGGAACTTTGAGAAGGAATTGCTCCACAGTGCCTGCAGCTACAAAGGTCAGCAAGGACTTGTTTTAAAGTGAATTTACTAATTGCATATGAACATTCCCAGTCCAATCTTTATAGGCCAAAGTCACATTAATCTTTTTGCCTTGGAAATGATAGCTGATTTTCTAATGTTCATGAGATACAACTGTATCCATTGATATTTTTGCTGCATTTCAGAACAAAGGCAATCAAAAAGAAAAGCAGCTAAATGTTTAATTAAAAAAAAAATGTTTGAACACTAAGGCAATACACTTAAGTAAGAGTGTAGAATCATTTGGAGACCAATAATTGAATTACAAGTTTAGAATCTCTTACTCTGTATATTAGAAAGTACTGGTATATATAATACAGATACAATAATGCATTGCTCACAATTTAATTGAGTTGTAAGTAGCTGTGGCCTCAGTCATGATCTAAGAATGCAGTCTTTTGAATAAATGATCCGGCTGCAAATTTATAAAGAAATCCATGGCTTCATCTCAAGGTCAAAATTCATGACATCACCAGCAATAATTCTAAAAAGGAGGAGAATCTCACTCTGTGTGAGAAATTATACTTTAATGCTGGATTCAAACTGCTCCATGTGATGTGTCACTAGTTAACATGCATTGCCTTTTGGCAGGCTGTTCATTTTTAATGGTCTGCCAATGCACAGAAATTGACCAAAAAACACTCAAGTAGCATTTTTTTTCCAAAGCAGTGCACCACATAGCATGGTTACTATGTGTTGTGGTGTGCTGCAATGCTTGTGTGCTGACTTCAAGATCGATAGTGCCACAACATGCTAAGACACATAATGTGCGTTAACGTGCCTTGCAGCAGGATCACAAGAAACCCTATTGCAATGGTTTGTTTAGCCCTAAATATGCCCATGATTTATGTTAAAAAGCTACAGAAGTGAAAATGCATCTCCACTTTACACTTTCAGAGTTATTTGTCACTCTGTGTACTGTGTAAAATGTTCCTAATAGACCTGAATTTGCTTTGCCATCCAAAGAGAGGATAGAGTAGTCAATGCAACATCTAGCATAAAGAATTCCTTATGCAAGATAAGGTACAGCTTAAATCATCAATAGGATTAGCCACTTTCATCAGGAAAATTACAGGCAGTGTGGAAATAGGATTAAGGCAAAGGAGAAATCTCTACAGAGTTGCAGGATGTTTGCAACCAAGTTATCCTACTACTGCATATTTGTCTGTAATACAGTGTATTCTAGAATACTAATAAACCATGAAAAGCAGATTGAGTTTCTCTGCTATGGTGTGTGTGTGTATTTTCAGATGTATTTCAAAGAATGCTGATAATGCAAAATGGCTCTGATGATTGAAGACAGTAAAAAGATGTATAACATACAGTGGCATAGCATGGGGGTGCAGGCGACGATCTGAAGGGGGTGCCAACAGGTTGGATTTTCCACAAGCCGCTCTCAGGGCTGCATAAAAGTGATCTTGTATGCTGGTCCATCTGCCCATCTGCCCGCTCTGCTTGGTGTACACAGTGAGAGGGAAGAGAGCTGCCTTCCCCTCTAAGCTGTCACAGGAGTTCCAGTCACAGTGCTGTGCTAGAACTCCTGTATTGGAGGTGACAGGTTCAATAAAGGGAACCTGTCACCTTCAAATGCTATCACACAGGGGCTTCTTATAGAATATAAAAGATAAAATATAAATGATAAAATAAATAAAAATTATAAAAAGATAAGTAAAAAATAATTCAAATTAAAGGGTGATAAAAAAAGAAAAAAATAAGATAAAAAAGTAAAACATAATAAGATAAAAAAATATAAAAATAAAAAAGTAAGATAAGTAAAAAGTTTTTAAAAAATGACAATTAAAATAAAAACGTGATTAAGAGGGAGTATCAGTGGACACAGAGATGGTGAGAGAGGTAGGCACAGTGGCAGGGCAAGAGCTGGAAGGGGGTTCAGTGTACACAAAGGTGGTGAGAGAGGTGGCACAGTGGCAGGGGGAGAGCTGGGGGCTCAGTGGACACATAGGCACTGGGGGAAGAAGAGAGATGTGGGCACAGTGACAAGTAGAGAGCTGCCTAAGGCTAGCATCGGTGTCAGCGTCGGGAGGATCACAGGGGGAGAGGTCAGGTGAACTCTGTACTCTATAGCTGGGATGGTTGGTCAGGTGAGGTCTGTACCCAATAACTGAGATGAGAAGTCAGGTGAGGTCTGTACCCCATAGCTGTCATGGGAGATCAGGTGGGCTCAGTACCCCATAGCTGGGATTGAATGCCAGGTCAGTGGCAGATCCAGAGGGAAAGGATGGCAAAAGGGAGATTTAGGGAAATGATCATGAATACCTAGGAGCAGCCCATCAATGAGGAGCAGGTGCGGTCCGTGTGCTACCAGTGAGCCCAGGAACTGGCCCAGACCTCCCTGGCACCGTACAGGACCCAGCACCAGTCCTCTATAGATTATGGTGTTCCACATTGCTGTGGGGGGTGGGAGCGCTATTGAAAGACTTGCCCCAGGGTGCCTCATGAGCTTGCTACACCTCTGATAACAGTCTTGATTTTTTTTAATTGCAACCACCTTTCTCCTGAGATATGCTAACGGGAGGCTGAATCAAATGTATCAACATTTAAAGAAGCCATTCATATATATTTCAGATGCCCTGTTCTTTTACAAGCATTGCCAACAATATAGTTTCAGCTGGCAGCCTGGGGCATCAGCAAGGCTTGATAAATATTTAGTAGATTTTTTTCTCAGCCGGTAACTGGTTAAAGACTTGCACCTGGCCACAGGTCAGGTGCAAGACTTAACCCAGTCAGGGCTCAGTACTCATTTGGAGCCATGATTGGGCAAAGTCATGATCACTCTGCCCAATCATGTCTCGCCTATCAGATGCCGGCAAACTACACAATTGGGCAGAGCTAGCTGTCACTGTCAAAATGCCATTATGCGGCGGGAGTCGGCAGGGAACAGACGGGACTTCGGCCGGCATTTTAAAAAATATGTATTTCTATTTCTTTTTTATGGTTTTATTTTTTATTTCGTCGTCATCGTGGACAACGCTGGATGCCGTGATTGACCATGGATTACGTCGATGGATTCATTTTTTTTTTTAAATAGTCAAAAACATGTCTTTTGTTTTATTTTCAATTAAAGGATTTTATCAAAAGTCTGGACTTTTTAATAACTATTTGATTTAACCCTTTAGTGAATGGGTAGGGTTACAAGTACCCTTTACTCATTCACAAGGAAGGGGGCGGCATCTGGGTTCCCTCTTAATTAAAGGGGTACCCCGATGCAAATAAGCCCCCTTGCCGGCAGACCCCCACAACTACCGGGTCAGGGTTGTGGGGTCGAGGCCCTTGTCCCCATTGGCACGGGGACACCCTCCCAGCATCGGCTGAGATTTTTTTCTCAGCCGGTTACTGTAAGTTTGATAAGGAAAAAGGAAAATTAGATGAGAATCAATTCACTAAGCTGCCTCAGTTATTGTAACTGCTCCTATTATTGTTATGATCATTTTCTTGTCCAAAGTTCAGTTCATAAACATTACTAAATATTAGATGACTGCAGAGCCCTTTTTTATATAAAATAGTACTTTACAGTCTGACTCCTGCCAAGACTTTTTATTTCATTGTGGATGTGGACCTCTGCCAGGTTTAATTGCAGACATAGAAAAAACAGCTCTCCAACTGAACTTCCAAGATGGCAGTTACTGAAGACCAATATCAGAAAAACACAAAGGTACATCAACATTTTCAAGGGTACAAAGACCTTGCAGAAGAGGGTCTGCGTACTCTCAAAACCGTGATTTTCCTGATATGAGACTATAGTAAACAGTCATCTTGGAAGTTCAGTCGGAGAACTGGCTTTTTTCTATGCCTGGCTCTACAAAGTGTAACCATTTAACCAAACACCCACCACTACAGATGGGTTAGGCCTTGTTCACATGGACAGTGAGGGAGCAGTAAACCCACGCAGTTGATGTGTGGCTTCACAGCCCCCCAGCTGCCCAGTGCAATGTCAGCACTGGGGCCGCATAGCACTGTACACAGAGTTACAGCCGCAATGCTTTGTGTCGCAGCATGGTAAAAAAAAATATAGGATGTCACGTTTTATCAGGTGGTGCCATTGGCACAGCCCCACAATGGGCATGCAGGTGCGGCATGATGCTTTAATTGAGAATTCCATTGGGATTAAAAAACCTGCATTCAGGAGGTGGCAGTATCACCTCTTGAACACCATGCAGTCACTACTTCACCACCCTCCACGGTGGATTGCTTTTCAGAGGGCAGTGGAGACTGCAGCCTGTCTGAACAAGGCCCTAGACTCCATTCAAACGTAAGCAACAGCGTTTTTTGCTCCTTTGTGTCTTTTTGTTGCATATTTGTTGTGCTATTTAAGAGGGAGAGGGTTTATTTTTGCGCAACAAAACATGCAAAAATGCTTGTGCCATGTGTTTTCCAGCCATTTTCCACTGAAGTCTATGGAACGAAATGTGCTGTAATCTGCCATAAAGTAGTTAATGTACTTTTTCCAGCGAAGTGTTTTTCTGCTTGTAACAAAATGCTCAGGTTTGAACAGTAGCCATAGGAATGAATGGAATTCCCTGTCTTGACAGTTTTCTTGCTCAAAGCTTTGAGAGACAAAATGACTAGGTGTAAATGCGGGCTTATAGAGGTTTGTGTGGTCAGTTTGGTGTATTGCAGGTTATAACTGCTGCTTGTCTACCTATTGGGGAGACTTCCGTCACTTCCTGTCAGGACAAAAGCAAGAATACATTTTTAATATTAGGGTGACGAAGGAATAACTTTTGACAATGTTTTCATTGCTGCTTGTGATATCTGTACTTTTATTTTTACTAAGACGTGAAGTGAGTGAAAGTCACAGACAGAAAATAAACATGATAGAAATTTTAACAATTCTCCATCCTAGCCAAGACCAAAAAAATGTATTTGCCTTTAATAATTTTTTACCCACTAAAATGGCTCTCCTTAATAGACACATATAACCTTATAGTTAATATATGCCACAAACTATTGCTATTGAAAGAAATGATAACCATTGTGATAATCTTTGTAATGTAATATTTGCATGCAGAATACTATACAAATTTATACTGTAACATGCAGTGACTTTTGCTATAAAACTAGAAAATTATTTGGGCTTCATTAATGCGAAGTTAGAGCCAGCACCAAGATGCAACATTTACAAACATAACTTTTACTCTATTTTATTATCATCTTCTTTCCATCTCTAGATATTTGTGGCTAAGAGAACTGGGGGCGGATGTTGAGAGAAGTCAGAAAACTCTTCATAGTTAAGTAAACACAAAACCACCTCATCTTTCTTTGGTTTAGTGGTTTGAAAAGATGAAAAATAATGATCCTTATAAAGCCGACAGCATGGTGCCTCCAGTAATACATTCTAGTAGCAATTTTTACTTACGGTGCAAAATAAAAAAAACACATATTTTGTACATCTTTGCAATACATGCACAATTCCCACAAGTTTTGTCCTTTTAAACAAGTTACAAGTAAAGAACAATAATTGTGTCGAAGTTGCCTAATCCTGTATTACATAAATACTCATTTAGCCTTTTAACACAAGACAGAAAGTTAACTGTGTTTTTAAAAATGTCCCCCTCTACAGTTCCCTAATTTGATGACCCACTAAAACTTTTTGCATGAAGCAATCTGAAATTTGTGATTAGTGACCCTTCCTCTTAGCCAAATTGGACTCTATTGCTTAGCTTGAACCCTCCGGCAACATGGTATTACTTCCCTTCCACAGGAATCTGTTATCATTGTGAAGATAAGGCCATGAAGTTGTTTAGTGTCTATTGATTTTCTGTCTCATCATTAGATAGCAAAAAAATGTTTTTTTTTGTATTGGTGTTAGATGATTCTTTTTTCCCTTGTATACTCCTAACTGGTCACACAACCTGAACAAATACCGTATATACTAGAGTATAAGCCGTCCCGAATATAAGCCGAGGTACCTAATTTTACCACAAAAAAACTGGGAAAAAGTATTGACCCGAATATAAGCTGAGGGTGGGAAATGAGGCAGCTAATGGTAGATAGATACCAATAAAATTACATGAATATTTATTTAAAAGAAAAACAATAACCTAGCTCTGTAAGTGGAAAAGGGGGTACATGGCTACATATTATGTACTACGGAAAAGTTAAAAGAAACTGAGGTGCAACGTAATTCTGAATCTTGCAAAAGATTCATCACATAAAATTTGCACGACATTGATTATGTTACCAATCATATCATAGAAAATGGATGGTCACCACGAAAAAGGCAAAGGTGGAAATAAATTCCACCTAAAACAAATATGTTCTTTGATATAAACTCTTCTCATTTTGATTATCTAGTTACTTCTCCTAGGTTTTTGGGATTACAGCAGTATACACTATGTGAGGTGTATATCTCTTACTAGGTTTTTAAACACATGTCAAGGGGCCCCAGAATTCATATCTGTTTTACAAGAGTTTTATTGAAAAAATAAGTAGCATAAATGTAGTAGAGGTAGTGAAGGGTACATCAAAATTTAGAGGTATATAAACACATCAAGGTAACAATCCAAAAGTTATCAGCAAAATTAAAACAGCAAGTAAGGATAATGTAAAGCAGATATATCTGCTAGTGAATAAACATAGTAATTCCAATTCTGCTACCAGCAGCATATAGCACTCACAAGGCCCGAAGGGGCATGTCAACAGCGGATGGTTTTGATGGTCAGCGCAGGCAACCTCTGGTGCGGGTAGCAGTAGGTATAGAACTAGGATGCAAAAGAAGAAGTAAAGGGAAAATTATAGGAAGAGGAAGCGAAAGGTAGAGAAAGGGACTGAGCATGGGTCGGTGGTGGACAGCAGGCTTACAGCTGACAATATGCCATTAGAGAGAGACTAGAGTATGGTCCAAATCCAGAGGGAGGAAATATTTCAGCCATGGAGACCAAATTTTCAGATAAGAGGAGTAAGATTCATTCAGGATAGCTGTGAGCTTCTCATGCACCATATATCTACGACCCTCTGTTTGATCTCCAAAAAACTAAAGGTTGGCTGTTTCCATGCTATAGTCTGGTGAGTGGTTAAGAAGATGAAAGTTGCCAGTTTCTTACCCCTCTTCAAGAGTTTTATAATTGGCCTACCCAGTCAGTGTTCATATCTGTTAAGGAGGAAACAAACATAACACTCTGGTCTAGTTCCTGGAGCCATGAGGCTTTGTAGAGCTTTGGGTGGGATAAAGCCTTCATCCCTAGGTTCACATCTTATCTTGTAGCCAAACATAATTAGTCTCATCTGTGCACATGTCTTTTTATGTGAGCTGACTGATGTGAGTCTCATCTGTGAAAGCCTGCCGCAGAGTGAAAAAGTTGACTGCTGACAGAATGCTAAAAAGGGGCATGTGCTGCTTTTTTGTTTTAGGGACCCAATAGAGAGCAGCCTGCTAGCCAGGAACTGGCATATGTTGTCACAGATGAACTGCTGTTTTGTTTGTTTTATGCTATGGCCTTTCTGTACAAAACCCAACTGTCTAGAGAAGTATTTTGTATTGACAATCTCATAACTGCAAAATTCTTCCTAAAGCTACCCTCCAGGAAAAAAAAAATAACACCAATTTATGTAGGTATATGTTAATTAAAAAATGATTAAGGATCCATTTGCATGTTTCTGTTTTGGTGTGTTTATGCATGCACAATACCACCCGGTATGGAGGACGTTAACGTGCATTGCGTTAAGCAACTTATCAATATCAAAGAAAACTGACATGCACTGTTTTTAGTTGTGAATTGTGGTGGGCTGCAATTCATGTGCATTCCCTTTGTGCATTGCGTTGCCACTTTGAATGGCACCCCAATGCACAAACGCTTGTGTGGGGCATTGTTGTGTGGTGCAGTGACATGTGCATTAACACAATTCATAGCTTTGAATGGGCCTCAATAGTATTTTTAAAAGCAATTTGGATAAATACATACATTTGACTTGGTATCAGCCTCTGGCAATCCCCTTTACCGCAGCATGGTGCATTAGTTCAGAGCAGAGTAAAAGTAAAAGAAAAGCAGCAGACAGATGAGCTCTTTTTTTTATGTAACAAAATAGTCTGCTCATATGCAAATTCAACAATCAGTCTTTTACCTGACATCACATGCTCTATCTGATTTATCAAACTGCTATTCAGTATTTATTCCTGTTTTCTTTCAACACACTGCATCCTCCAAACTAGGGCAAGTCCGTTTACATTATTTGTTCCCTGATATTATCACACATTTTTTTAATAAGTTTTTCTTCTCAAGAATGTATTTTTGTAAGTCACATCTTCTCTGACCTCCACCATTTCTGAAACTTGGCCACACATTGCTTAAATTTTTGAAAGCACTTTCTTTTGACTTTCTATTAGTTGATGGGGTCAAATCAACGATCAAAGATCGAAGTGAAGAATGCAACTGAGCCATACAGCTTACATCCATCTTTTTGTGTTGAGTGTGCACTCTTAAGGGGATAACTGTGCGGCACGAGGCGATCTTTTACAACTACTATCAAGCACTTTGGGACTATTTACCTATACAATTCAGCAATATTTTTTTTTGCACTTTATTGATTATTTATTGAGTTATTTTTGCACTTTATATATATAATTTTTATGAATTGCTATTTATCATTTTGGATTTGATATCATGTTTGCACTATCAATTTTTTGCCACAAGGAGTATACAACATTGTTTTCTCATTTTTGATTGTGTTATGGAATACATATATATTTATTTTTGTATTCATGTCACATTTTGGTACACTATTAATTGATTTGTTTGATCACTTATTTTCTCCACTAATTACTATGATTTAACCTCTTGCCGTCCGCCCGTAGTAAAAAAACGGACGGACGGCACTGCTGCATTGGCGGGTTGCCGTCTTCAGACGAGCGCTGCATATTTATTTACTCACTTATTATTGGACTTAGTGTCTAGGTTGCAGCAGCTTTAAATATTAAATTTGTAATTTATACACTATAATGTCTATTCACTAATTGGATTGGAAGCTTCCTCCTAAGTGCAGATTTGATATTGTACTATTACAGGCAATAGATAGGAATACGGGTCCTTAAGCAACAAAAAGTATGTACAGTAATGTAAATTACTGTATTTTGTTTTTACTGATTGAACTTGATGGTTTGTGTTTTGAAATAAAACTATCATACATCTTGGTCCAAGATTTTATTTTTTCTTCATTTTATGTTTGGCACTACACAAACCTATGCAAGAGTGTTTCACTTTGATTTTCTGTGAGTGGCCTATTCAGCTTTAAGCTTTTATTTCTACAATGCAGCAGCACTGTTGGCTTGATTGCACTGCTCTAACCTTATATAATACAGAAGTGACCCTTGATGTATAAACACAATCTGAGGATGCCATCCAATTCCACGTTCCGTAGAATAAAGCTTAAATGTCATGAAAGGGTTATACAGTATATAAGCATTTATTTCAGGGGTAATCAGAATTTCAGTTGTAGTCGTTAACACAGAGCCATTCCTGATTGCTAATGTTATTTATATCTTTAACAAAGTGCACAAAAAGTGCTGCCTGGGAATTTACTTTCAAGATTATTTATCTGTCCCGGATATTTTCAGCACAAATATGTGCCCTTTTATATGGTAAATCATTACAGAGAGGGCAGGGGAAGCTACAAAAATAGAGGTTTAATATACACATAGTTATGATAGCCAAGCATTTTATTTGTAGAGTATTTTAAGGAACTCTGATATAAACCTGGATAACAATGCCTACCCACAGGGCTTTTAGGAAAGATGTTTACTGTGCTACTTTAAAGCTGAACTCTAGGCAAACAACAAAATACACATATGAATACATATATTGGGCACATTTTACCAGCAAAAGGATTCGCATTTGCGTTCATCCAGTCCTGAGATTTATACAGCTCTCATGGAACAACCATATCTGGCAGGACAGGAGACCAATTTTTTATCTGATGCAGTTAGCCAACAATTACAGGTCTTGTCCATTTCCTAGCCCAGGGGTAGGCAACCTTGGCTCTCCAGCTGTGCTGAAACTACAAATCCCATAAGGCATTGCAAGCCACAGACATGACTCACAGAGGCAGAAGCATGATGGGATTTGTAGTTTCAGCACAGCTGGAGAGCCAAGGTTGCCTATCCCTGCCCTAGCCTGTGACTGGACAGTGAAAAGAGAAGCAGCTCATCCCTATGAGCTTTCCTCCTATCAGCATGCTCCTTGTTAGCAAATGAGCACTGCAACACAACTGACTGGCCCCTTGTGCATCTTCTCCATCTCCCAATCGGTGCTGTGCTGTACAGGGACTGCAAGAGACTGATACCAGGTCAAATGCTATACATTTAACGATGCAGTAATGAATACTGAGTTGCAATTATGTCTCTTTTAGAGCTTTCTGGAGTTGAGCTTTAAACCAGTGCTGGAGGTTGTAAGGACTCAAGTTAATTGGATTTCTAGCAGAATAACTGATATTTTTCTGTACATGGAACATTCTGTACCTGGAGCATTTAAAAAAATACAAAACATCTCTTGCATCACTGAGGGTCTCTGGTTTAAATCCCTTTAAGGACACTTTTTAAGGAGTTTGCATGTTCTTCCTGTGCTTGCGTGTGTTTCCTCCCACACTCCAAAGTCATACTGGTAGGTTAATTGGCCCCTGTCTAAATCAACCCGGTATGTATGCGTGTGTGATAGGGACCTTAGATTGTAAGCTCCTTGAGGGCAGGGACTAATGTGAATGTACAACTGTGTAAATTGCTGCCTAACTTGTCTGCACAATATAAATACCTATAATAAATAAGGAAATTTTAAAGTCTTGCAGATATGTACAGAATGTTTTTTGTTTGTTTTAATTTTAATTTCCCTAGTAAGCAACTAAACATAAGCTATGCTGTTCAATTTCTGTGAGGATGAATCAAAACTTTTTCAACCGCTATCTTATTTTAATATTACCTGAAATGTGAATTTTACCACAATTGTAAGGATGTACTGGTATTATTAGAAATCGCTAAATGTCACCTTTTGTTAAAAATACTTTTTTTGGAGATGCAGTATAATAAAGATGAATATTCTTTCACAAGTGCTAGACCTATTTCAAATTCAGCCTGTTTGTTTTGCAATCTCCTTTTTAAAATTTGTGAACAGAACTTTTCTTTTTCTGTGGGCCCAGAAGCCTCCATGTTTTGCACGTTCGGTCCTGGTACTACGTAAACAGAATGGGGGAGGAGGGCTATCGAACATAATCCTGTACCAAGCTGCATGCAACTTAACCAGGGTTTTAGCTTGGTGTAGGTATGCCACTCTTAAACAATTAATATCACCCCATAGGGACTACATGGTTGGGGGAAACATATTTTCAGAAAGATTGCATCTCTTCCTCTCCTTCCCCTCTTATGCCTGTACTGGGCTTTCAATGTCCCAAATGTTGTTGGATGTTATAGTGCACCATCATGGGTTTTGGAGGCTCTTGAAACTTTCCCATTTTTCAGATCCCTTCTACCAGCTTCAAAATTTTATAATCCTCTCTCACACCTTTTATGAAGGAGTGTGTGGCTGAGGACCCCATCGAGCATGCGCCATCAAGGATCTATGACTCCTTGATCTCACCCCCAAGTGCTTACACTTACTGTATATTAGATTGTGGAAAAGTGATTTGGGTTTCTGCAAAAGGAGCAAAAAGACAATATCCTGTTTTTATTCACAAGACTTTGCATTATGTGTGGTACCAGGAATCAGTATTTAAACTCCTAAAACAGTGGTATTTTACTCGGAAGGTTTTGCAACGTATGTTCTCTGATTCCTCTGTATCCTGCTGGTGCTGAAGATTTTCTACATGTTTTCTGGTTTTGATGTGGTGCTCTGACTTCATTAAAGAGGGATGTATAGAGCATTGCCCAGAAATTCATTTAACTAGTGCTTCCTTTCGAGCCGGATTTTTTTCTTCATCACAGTTGCATTCCAAAGAAAATTTGCTGTAGATCATTCAATACTTGAATCTTGAAAAGGCAAAAATAGGAAAGATATTGTCAAACAGAGGATATAGGGAGCTGGGTTTTGGCCCTGGCATGCATGTACAAATGCAAGAAACAGTGTTAAGAAATGCCATTCAGCAGGTAGAGGGCCCACTGTTTTTTGTGACTTTGGAGGTGACATAAGGAAAAACACTAATCTTTAAAATTTAGGCCCCCGTTCACACCTTAGTACATTGGGAACATGCGTTGTGTTAGTGTGCATTTTTTTTCTGTGCACCACACATTGATTTCAATGGGTGCCGCATGTGCAACAAACATAGGAAAGTAGGTCATTTACTAGATTCTGCTACAGGTGTGTAGCGCCCTAGTGGAAAGGCTGCTATTAAATTTAGTGTTTGTCAGATTGTATGCAGTCTGATGTTAGTTTGTAGTCTGGGTTAATGTGGCTTTCCCCCTAAACAATCTGTCATTGTTTGCCATCTGCCTGCTGCTAGAGGTACTGCAGGGTGTGCCTTGGTCAGAGAACAGAGTAACCAATGGGATTGCTAAGAGCGGCTATCCCTCTCCCGCCAATCACTGTTGAACGATAGCCAGTGGTGCATGCTGGGGGTGGAGATAAATACTTGGGGTGAACCATGTGAGATCTCTCTTCCTCCCCTAGGCCCAGCCTGTGGGGAGGCTGCCATGGATTGTCTGAACTGGCTAGGCCTAAAGCCTGGGGACTAGCCATGTAATCACCCTGGAGCCTGGCGGCAGCAGGTCCAGTGAAGACAAGGATCAGTAACTTCTACCTCAAGTGATACAGTGTCACGTGTTTGACCTGCTGTGTATGGAAGCAGTAACCTCACTCTGGGAGGCCATGGATGATCCTAACCCTCCTCCTCTCTCTCCCTGAAGTTCTTCAATAAAAGTTTCAAGCATCATAACTGCAGTCTGGACCTCACTTCAATCGATCACCAGAAAGGGTGGTAAGTGCTAATGGGCAAAACAAGTGAATGCAGCCCTAGACAAGAAGAATCAAAGCTGTCCTAACCCATAGCAACCAACCCTAATAACTCAAGGTGTGCTGGTGAGCTGTAGATCAATAATAGAGGTTTCTTATAGAGGAAAGACAGGGAGACCCGTTATTTCATTGTATTGTAGATCACCCCTTCAGAGCCACCAGTAGCCATATACTGTTTTGGGATAGCGCTGACCGGGGAAGGGGGACAAGACATTTTTCCCCATGCTTTTGTGGGAAAATGCATGTTTTCTTTGCCGTATTAGGGGTGCCATTAACAAGTAATGCCACCACCACACTATTTTTTATGTGTTCGGTGAACAGGCATCAAAGTGTGCATGACTTGCATTTGATGTGTGTTGACGGAACATGAAGGTGTGAACAGAGGCTAAAAGTTAGAGAAATGCCTTTAAGCTGTATGCGGTGTAACAGATCAGCAATGTGCTTTTGCGGCAACCCCTGATGTTTTTTGTGGCAACACCTGATGTTTTTTGTGGCAACATTTTTTTTTATTATTGAGAAAAGTTCTTTTAACATACTGGAGCTTGTTATCCAGCCCTCACAAAACAAATATATACTGAAAAAGAGGACCTTTGGAAAATGGTGCACATATAAATCAAATAAATAAATTCATTTAACTAGACTTGAATTTTTATAACACATAAATATAGCGTTAGTTACATGCAGTTTGCTCTAACAGTTACAGCGGGACCCAGTTTCACAAATGTAGCTGTGTATCATTTGATCATCATAAAGCTTATTATGAAATACCACACTAACAGGGTTCTTCTGCCTTCTCAAAACCCTTCACCTTTTTGTGAATAACCCTGTAAATGTTTGTTAATATCATTTTACCAACTAATGAGTGGTTGTGAAGAAATATTTGATATGCAATAATAACTATGATAAACAAATATTGTTCTAACGTATTACATGGATTCCAATCAGCAGTTATGAAAAGGATACTTTAGCAACAAACTCATGCTACTGATCCAGAAAAGAAAAGACCCTAGAAAATAAAATACCTACCTGAAAAAAATATACCCAAAATACTAATCCCCCTACACCAAACCTAAAATACTAAAACATCCCAAACCATAAACCATCCCAGGCGTAGCCACAACACTCTATTTGTAAGGAAAATGCCCAGGTGCTCATCCACAAAAATATCCATACAAATCCAAAGTAGGTATAGAGGCACTCAAGGGTACAGCAGAGGTAAAACACAGAAGGAAAACAAAAAAAAAGCAATAACACAACCCAAAATAAACAATTGTAAGGGCAGCTAAACAGCAATGGGAGTTGTTGCTGACACACACACAAAGGTAGCCCTAAAATATCCAGTGTGAATACAAATGATGGTATACAATAAGTTAAAACCCTTCCACAATGAACATAGCCCACAGTAATGAAGCACTATACAGCACAGTGAATGCGGGGGTACCGCCCACATTTTGTAGCCAACCACACTGCAATTCTCTGTTATGTAGCACAATACAGCAATGTATCTAGCATTATACATTATAGTTCTGTATGTAGCACTATATAGTGTTGTATAGCAGTAGCTATCTCTCCAAGATAAATCAGCTTTCTCTAACTACTCCAGCTCCAACACACATTGACAATAGGCTTATGGGAAACCTGACTTTTACTGAGAGGGGGTTGGCATATTAGTTAAACCCCATATTTGCGACCTATGCCACCTGACTGCAATTTAAAAGCCAGGAATTCCATGATTGGTAATTGATTGCTATGGCAGCAAAACAATCCCATTAGTTGGCCATTTTACCAAGCTGCAAACAGCTAAAGTTCAGGTCAAACCCATGAATGACCTGAACTTGAAGCTCATCCCTAATCCTTATGTACTCGCCCACATACTGTGCTCCCCTCCATCCAGTGCTTACACCAAAGTAGAAAAACGGACGGACGGCACTGTCGCATTCGCGGGTTGCCGTCGCCAGACGGCATTTTTTATAACATTTATGTTAAAATGGTATCAAGTGCTTTTTACTCCCTGTTCTCATCTTCTCATGACTGCTCCTCTACTCCTAACTAATACTGTTTTCTTCCACACCCAAATCCATACCAATATTTCTTATGTTCAATATGCCATTTTCTACCATGTAGCATAAAAAGTGGGTGACAATCATGCATTTTACTGCTCCTAGTGTATCCGTTTATTGGGTGTTTGGCTCCGCCTACCAATGTGTTTCATCATAGATCGACTTTGTCAAGGGGTTTGTATTGGTTAGATATCTAAAAACTATTTAACTCAATTTCTAATTGCAAATATAGAGTTTTGCATCTTTGTTGAGCATCTGAATTTATTAAACAATGATGAGAAAGTGGACTGTATCATTTCAAAACATTGGCATAATTGTAGGAGGCACAATTTCTAAAAAACAAAACAAAGATTTAGTACTGGTTTCCTAAACACCTCAAGACATATAAGGTGCTATTAAATGGATGTGAATGGTAGGGCGGATATTTATTGCTCCCATATCATGCTCGCTTATTCTAGTTATTCCTTGCTCTTCACATTGTCTTATATTAGTAAGCTCAATTACTGGGAAGAAAACCATGCAAATTAGCCAAGTAGATTTCTTTAACAGAATAAATGAAGACAAGATATTAAATGTGACATTTCCCAGAGCATTTAGTTTCCCTGATTAATATATCCTTGGGAAATCCCTTTACTTCCAGTGCGAAAGAGAGGTGCAGTATTATAAACATGAAAAGAAGGTTAAGAAGAGCCATTTTAGATTAACCTTTTAAAAACCTTAATTGGATTAATTGTATGTGGAAGCATTTTCTTTTAAATGTCTTTGTAAATGTTCTCTACTGTATATTGTTTAACCAATATGATTATTAAAGGGTAACTGCACTTTAAAAATATAAAAATGAAAAAATCTTTAAGAAAATAATATAGCATAATTGTTGAACAAGCCATTTTGTTATTTAATGTTATCCTTTCCTTTGTTTACCTTTCCATTTAAAACTGTAGCTGCTGTAATGTTCTAAATCTGTAAAAAAAAACAAATGCAATATGGTGACCTGGGGGCGTTCCATACATAGTTGGTATACTCTCCTAGAAATGTCACTGTATGCTTCTATTATCAGCTGACCGATTTTACCAGAAGTCTGCACTAAGATATAGTATATAGTATAAGATATAAGTATAATTTTTGGCATGCCTTGCAATAGTATTTTCAGTTTTGGTGAGATACTCCCTAAGAACTCCCACCAACTGATTATACGAAACACAGACCCTCCCATGCAGGGATTAGTTTGGAAAGGGTTGCTGTAACAAAAAGCTTTTTCTTCAGAGCAGAAACAGGTAAGAAACTGCAACGACTTTTGTTTGAGTGAGCAGTGTACATTGCAAGCATTTTGAGAGGATTGATTTTTTTTCTCAACAAAAAAATTAATCTGCATTGTTAACACATTTAAAACAGTTAATGCAGAAACAGCTTTTACCCACCCCTTCCCCCCATTCTGAGAGGAATTAATATATGCCAAAGGCCTCCATATACAAGTTATTATCATCAAAAGCTACATCTGACCCAACATTGGTATACATAGTGTGGGCTTTCACAGGTTTGCCCTTACACTGTCCATACTGTATAACCTCATATAGCAGATTCCAACTTCAGCTCATGAAAAATAAACTATGGATTAACCTCTATTGTGACTTTAACATCTGGTCATTGCACAATTGAATATCCCTTTTGTTCACTGGAGGACACCGCTCTACTTCAGTTCATCACTAACATAGTATGGTGATGATTCTGCAAGAGTAGGATGTTAGGTACAACCAGGGGCGTATCTGCTGCGAGGCAAACAAGGCAAATGTACCGGCCCGCGGTCCAATTGCAGCCCACAAGCCGGTACTTTGTGGCCCGCAGCCAGCTCACAAGTCATGTACGCGGTCAAGGACTTGCAGGAGTAGCTACACGGTCTGCATCTCTGTCGGATGCAGAACGTGTAGCTGAGTCTGCGCCGGCACCCGGATCCTTTCGGCCAGCGCTCTTTCAGTGAGCGTTGGTCGAAAGGATTGTGCAGGATCGATTGGCGAGGTCTGCAACAGACCCTACCAATTGACCACCGATCACTGGGACTGACGTGCCCCCTCACAGCCTCCTCCCTGCAACAAGGTAAGCAGGAGAGGGGGCTCTGAATTGTATTTTAGGTACGGGGGTGAAAGGGGTACACGGACTGGTTTTATATATTACAACCCCAGTCCATGTTTGTCCCCCACACACACACTTTTTTTTTTAATATATATATAAATATGTGGGGGGGCACACACGGACTGGGGTTGCTATATATATATATATATACACACACACACACACACACACACACATATATATAGTGTGTGTGTGTGGGGGTATTTTTTCATGTGTATTGGGGGGGTTATTTTATATGTACAGGGGTTGTATTTTTTTTACGGGTAGAAGGGTATTAGGCTACATTCACGCCTCTATCTTTAGGTGCAATTAGGGATTTCTGCGTCAGGAACTTGCATTTTCCTGCAGCAGAAATTCCTAAATTGGTGTTTACAAGTGGCAGCTGTCACCTAAGTTAATGATCAGGTGACAGCAGTTGCATGTAAGCGCCTGCACACCGCATGTAATATTGCGTGATATTATTACATTCGGTTAGGAATCAATCACTCTCCCTGGATGCAATGATTGTGCATTCAGGGAGAGTGTTTTCTAACCGCATGTAATCATATCACGTATCATAACATGCGGTGTGCAGGCATTTACATGGAGCTGCTGTCACCTGATCATTAACTTGAATAGGTGACAGCTGCCACTTGTAAGCGCCAGATTAGGGATTTCTGCTGCAGTAAAATGCAAGTTTCTGATGCAGAAATCCCTAATCGCACCTAAACCATCAGATATGGAAGGGGCCTTATTGTGAGTGTGTATTAGTGTTTGTAGTACCGAACAGGATATAGTTATATTTAATTTTAAAGTATTTGGCAAGCGGCCCCCAAGAGAGAAAAAATTTGTCGAGTGGCCCCTACGACGGAAGAGTCGGGCGGCGAAGATGACAAGGAGGCTGTGTCGGGCGCCAAGGATGAGGAGGCCGTGTTCCAAAGCAGTCAAAGCCGTGCAAGGTAAGAGGGCTGTGCTCTGCACAGCCCACCATAGAGTCTCAGGTGTGTTGTGCAATACCCTTTGGTGGGCTCTGCAGGATCCATAGGGGGCTCTGCAGTCTGCAAAGCCCACCACAGATCCTGCACAACCCCCCCTGAGATCCTGCAGACTGCAGGGTGTCAGGGGGTCTCCGCAGTGTCTGTGGGGGACTTTGCCGGGTCTCAGGGGGGCTTCCAAGGATTCATAGGGGCTCTGCCACCTCCAAAGCCCACCACAGATCCTGCACAACCCCCCTGAGATTCTGCAGGATCTGTGGGGGGCTTTGTCGGGTCTCAGGGGGCTTTGCCGGGTCTCAGGGGGATTTGCAGGATTCATAGGGGGCTCTGCAGCCTGCAAAGCCCACCACAGATCCTGCAGAGCCTCCCTGAGACCCTGCAGGATCTACGGGGGGCTTTGCTGGGTCCCAAGGTGGCTTTGCAGGATCTGTGGTGAGCTCTGCGAGGTATATGGTGGGCAGAGCCCACCACAGATCCTGCACAGCCACCTGAGACTGCAGGGTCTCAGGGGGGCTGTGCTGGATCTGTGAAGGGCTCATCCGGGTCTCAGGGGGGCTTTGCAGGATATGTGGCGGGCTCTGCGGGGTCTCAGGTGGGCTTAGCAGCCTGAGACCCTGCAGAGCCCACCAGAGACCCCAGAGAGCCCACCACAGATCCTGTAGAGCCCACCACAGACCCTGCAGAACCCACCTGAGACCACAGCCAGGTGGGGTAAATTTAGTGTGTGTGTAGGGGGGGAGGGGGCGCCCGAGTTTTGTCTTGCCTAGGGCGGCCCCAAACCTAAATACACCACTGGGTACAACTGAAAAACAAAAACCCCAGTCCATGTTTGTCCCCCACACACACACTTTTTTTTTTAATATATATATAAATATGTGGGGGGGCACACACGGACTGGGGTTGCTATATATATATATATATACACACACACACACACACACACACACATATATATAGTGTGTGTGTGTGGGGGTATTTTTTCATGTGTATTGGGGGGGTTATTTTATATGTACAGGGGTTGTATTTTTTTTACGGGTAGAAGGGTATTAGGCTACATTCACGCCTCTATCTTTAGGTGCAATTAGGGATTTCTGCGTCAGGAACTTGCATTTTCCTGCAGCAGAAATTCCTAAATTGGTGTTTACAAGTGGCAGCTGTCACCTAAGTTAATGATCAGGTGACAGCAGTTGCATGTAAGCGCCTGCACACCGCATGTAATATTGCGTGATATTATTACATTCGGTTAGGAATCAATCACTCTCCCTGGATGCAATGATTGTGCATTCAGGGAGAGTGTTTTCTAACCGCATGTAATCATATCACGTATCATAACATGCGGTGTGCAGGCATTTACATGGAGCTGCTGTCACCTGATCATTAACTTGAATAGGTGACAGCTGCCACTTGTAAGCGCCAGATTAGGGATTTCTGCTGCAGTAAAATGCAAGTTTCTGATGCAGAAATCCCTAATCGCACCTAAACCATCAGATATGGAAGGGGCCTTATTGTGAGTGTGTATTAGTGTTTGTAGTACCGAACAGGATATAGTTATATTTAATTTTAAAGTATTTGGCAAGCGGCCCCCAAGAGAGAAAAAATTTGTCGAGTGGCCCCTACGACGGAAGAGTCGGGCGGCGAAGATGACAAGGAGGCTGTGTCGGGCGCCAAGGATGAGGAGGCCGTGTTCCAAAGCAGTCAAAGCCGTGCAAGGTAAGAGGGCTGTGCTCTGCACAGCCCACCATAGAGTCTCAGGTGTGTTGTGCAATACCCTTTGGTGGGCTCTGCAGGATCCATAGGGGGCTCTGCAGTCTGCAAAGCCCACCACAGATCCTGCACAACCCCCCCTGAGATCCTGCAGACTGCAGGGTGTCAGGGGGTCTCCGCAGTGTCTGTGGGGGACTTTGCCGGGTCTCAGGGGGGCTTCCAAGGATTCATAGGGGCTCTGCCACCTCCAAAGCCCACCACAGATCCTGCACAACCCCCCTGAGATTCTGCAGGATCTGTGGGGGGCTTTGTCGGGTCTCAGGGGGCTTTGCCGGGTCTCAGGGGGATTTGCAGGATTCATAGGGGGCTCTGCAGCCTGCAAAGCCCACCACAGATCCTGCAGAGCCTCCCTGAGACCCTGCAGGATCTACGGGGGGCTTTGCTGGGTCCCAAGGTGGCTTTGCAGGATCTGTGGTGAGCTCTGCGAGGTATATGGTGGGCAGAGCCCACCACAGATCCTGCACAGCCACCTGAGACTGCAGGGTCTCAGGGGGGCTGTGCTGGATCTGTGAAGGGCTCATCCGGGTCTCAGGGGGGCTTTGCAGGATATGTGGCGGGCTCTGCGGGGTCTCAGGTGGGCTTAGCAGCCTGAGACCCTGCAGAGCCCACCAGAGACCCCAGAGAGCCCACCACAGATCCTGTAGAGCCCACCACAGACCCTGCAGAACCCACCTGAGACCACAGCCAGGTGGGGTAAATTTAGTGTGTGTGTAGGGGGGGAGGGGGCGCCCGAGTTTTGTCTTGCCTAGGGCGGCCCCAAACCTAAATACACCACTGGGTACAACTGAAAAACAAAAGCCTGTCACCTTCCTCCAATACTACTTAATGGCATAGCAGTGTAAACAAAAATAAAGTAGTTACACACACAGGCATCAGAAAGCAAAGAGCAAAGGATTTTACGGTGAGTACTAAGAATCTTAATCTCGTTTGTTCATTGGAGGACACAGCTTCTGCTTTAGATTATCACTGATTGGGGTGTCCCAAATGCCACAATGCGGCTTGCACAAATACCATTTTACGATATCTCAGGGAAAGGCATTTTATTTGTCTGAGATCATGTCCATGGTCACATGTCCTAATCACATGTGCCAGAGTTCCAGGAAGTAAAGGGAGATAGAGTAATCTGCCCTTGGATGAAAATGTACACCTTGAGAAAAATGGGGAGGAAAAGAAAAATAGGTTATGCAAAGAATAAAAAGCTTGCAATTATCTATAAGTATCTGTTTGCACATTGTCATTACTAAACATTTCTAAAGGTGTCTTTGTTGTAATTTCAAAGATAAGAGTATGGTTTCTCTTTAAATTATCTAATTGCAAGGGCATTTACCACTTTGTGTATTGTAATAAACAATTGTTTCAGACATTAGATTAACGGAAATTATCTTATCAAATGGTCGATAACATGAAAAAGATACATGTATGCACAGCCTAAAATCTAAATTATAGTTCCATTAATATTAATAAAGCACCACTTCTACAGTACAGTATGTAATAGCAGACACCTCCATGTTCATGCATGCAATTGTATCTGTCCAAGTGTCCCAGTACTAAAAGTCTTAAATCCTGGGGTGTGCTGGTTAAAAACACTTGTGGTAGAGAACTTAAAAAACCTGGTCCCTTCATTGGCTCTCGCTCTAACAAATGCCCAGCGATGCTGCCAGTAACCGTGATGCTAAAGTAGTCAGTAACAGGTGGGGATGGCGACAGGACTTTTTAAACTATTGAAGCTATTTACAATAGGAAGCAGGCAATCACACAGCAGTGGCACTTCACCAATATTAAAGTGAACCTGGGCTCAAATCATGAACACTAAATTATTTACATATTTTTAACAATCAGTTCAAAAGTAAACATTTACAAATGATAAGTGAAGCTTTAATAGGAAAGCTGCTGTTGACGCAGGCAGGTAAAATATAAATCATGTTGTATA
>NW_017308983.1:35817-36721 GCF_000935625.1 Nanorana parkeri
AACTATTTCTTCCATGCCTTTACACACCTTCCATATCTATGCATTCTTACCTATTTCTTATAACATTTGTAGATCTGATATATGCAATTTGATCTGACATGTTGACATGGGGGCCACCTGCATATTCCTTTGTTGCTCCCCTCTGGGCTAGGGGATGATGTGTGGTAAATAGTAGACATGTGCGATTCGTTTCGTTCCGAATCGAAATTCGGACGAATTTTCGGAAATTCGGATGTATCCGAATTCCGAAGCTAAACTACCGCTACCGAATTTCGTCCGAATCCGAATTCCGAATCCGAATTGACTTTCACACCCGAATCCCGAAAAACGAAATAACACAAATCCGAATTTAAAACGAAACAAAACAAATTTTTTGGCAGTGCACATGTCTAGTAAATAGTCTAATACACATATAATGTATGTGAATTAATCTTGACTATCAAAGGATATTGAGAGTCATGTTAACACTATATTTACTGTGAATGACTCATCAGAAAAATCATTGTTACCTGATAAGAGTCAAATTCATTGTACATGATATAATCTGACTAGTGGGGTATATCCAGGTAAAATATATGTGGAAGTAGCTTTTGTTGTATCTCATTGCCAAGAATATGCATGAGCGTCAATCATGTTTTAAGATGTTCACTCCTTAAAAGTATCATTTGAAAAGTTCTAGTGCACAGACTGCATATATAATTCTATACATTGTGAACAAATTGTTTTTCAAGAGAACAGAGAAATTAGATTATCAGTCTGTTGCTATTCCTACCCCATCTAATTACTTGCTGGGGGCAGATTGTGACCTAGCTCTATTGCTGGTAAAGCTGTGTAATTTTCAGGACTGGATGGACAGACAAACACGTCCTGTGTATATGTATGTATGTATATATATATATATATA
>NW_017308983.1:36747-38971 GCF_000935625.1 Nanorana parkeri
TATAGTTAGCTTTAAAGTTGCTTTTATTATTTAAAGTTGAAATCATTATGCTTTCATCCTAATGTGAAACTATCCATCATCTTGATATACCAAAGAATATACCACATATTGCCAAACACAAAATAAATTCATTAACCAGGATGCCGTTTTTCGTTGGTAATCCAGCGTGAAAGGAATTTGTCTAATGACTATACAAGCTTTTTAAAAACAGAATACATGCTAATACTAATAAACTCATACTAATAAAAGGAGGCATGCATACATAATGGCATCTTAATTTTGACTTCCAGTAGAACATGTTCAGTGCTAACTGCTACCACTTAATGTTCTCTTTCTTTACAGTAACCATTATTTAATAGTTAAACTCTTTACACTTCAAAAAAAAGACTAAATCTTTAAAATATATACATCAGCCTAAAGTAATGTATATTATGTTTATATTTGTTTTTTATTTTAATATTTGATCACATTGTGGTATCAATTAAAATGGTAACCAGCCAGTTCACTTGGAATTTTACTTATACTGACAGCCACAGAAGGACAATATTTCTTTATACAAAACCAAAGCAGGTGAGAGGGTGGTCACAGCTGGCTCTGGCTCTAGAGCCAGCTGTCGTTAAGGCAGAGGGGTGGATCCTGACAATATTGTTGGGATCTTTCCTGGCTGCAGCATGGCTCTGCTCTGTCAGCAAAAAGCAGGCAGTAACCCACTAGATGCTGATTTTGGGTCCCAGGGTACTCATGTGACCCAAAAGAGCATTAAAGCCATTTTCTTGAAAGGATAACTAAAGGATAACCAATGCAATCCATTAAATTACTTCATTACAACTAATTTTTCAAGTACCAATGGAAACCTTTTACCAAATTAAGGAAAACCTATTACAGTGCTAAAGTCTTTCCTTTAGTTTTAACCTTGCAAAATCTTGGTTACGGTTACTACATTTTTAAGCAAATTATGAATTTTGAGATAAATTACACAATTTGTGATTATAGGGTAATGGTACTTTATACAGTTATCCTTTCAAGAAAATGGCTTTAATGCTCTTTTGGGTCACATGAGTACCCTGGGACCCAAAATCAGCATCTAGTGGGTTACTGCCTGCTTTTTGCTGACAGAGCAGAGCCATGCTGCAGCCAGGAAAGATCCCAACAATATTGTCAGGATCCACCCCTCTGCCTTAACGACAGCTGGCTCTGCCCCTCTAGAGCCAGAGCCAGCTGTGCCTGTCACTCTAATGAATACTAAAGAAACTGAGAGGGGAGGGGAAATCCCAGTGGGTGGCTTTGACTGACAATCAATGCTCTCTGCAGGGAGAAGACTGTTAGCTGAGCGATCAGCGGTTTGTGATTGTACAGTTCTCGTATTGAGAAGAGTACATCTAAAGGTGGCCATACACTTTACAACCATCGCAAGACCTTAGTCTTGCGATGGTTGTAAAGTACTTAAAAAAACGTACGATCTGCCCATCTTGGACAGGTAGATCGTACTTGCGATGACTGCAATGAGGGGCGGGCATGCAAGGATGGCAAATGGGCAGTGTGCGCAGTTGTCGAACAAGCAGGCCACTCACTCGCTGAGAATCGTATGATTCCCAGTGGGTTTTCCAGCCTGCTTGTTCGATGGAAGACGTACAATAGACCGTACAGTAGAAACGGTCGCACGCCTTCCATACACTGTACGATTCTCGTACGATTGCGGGATTTCCCGTGATTCTCGTACGAGAATCGTACAGTGTATGGGCACCTTAACTCTCCCAAACTTCTTTAACTGTTGTATGGCCCGTAGGAAGCCACACAGTAAATGCTGAAAACTCTCCCACGTTGTCTGTTCCTTCTTTAGAAATGGTTAGTCAATGTTTAAAGCTTACAAGATTGATAGAAAATTGAAAAAGGGAAGGAAAATGTTATAGGTTTACTTGATCTGTGTATGAAAATTTGAGACATGAACCTCTCACTAGCTTTTTGTCTCCTTCACTCTTCACTTGTAAGATAAGATCACCCATATTATATTTAGCAGTTTCGCCCTCTACCTTAGTTTCTGCAAGAAGTGGACTCTAACTCATTATTTCAGTCAACTCTAATGGCCTTGGCAGCTGGGATGACAAGGTAGCCCCTCTCCTCTTTAGTTCTTAAAAGACACAATGAGACCAGAGTGTGAATTACCACAAAAACATGAGAATAGAACAACCAAACAATAAATACATTAAAAAATGAAATATATATA
>NW_017308983.1:39005-58084 GCF_000935625.1 Nanorana parkeri
TATATATATATATATACATACTGTATATATATTATACTGTATATATTAACAGGGTGCCAGTAAAACCTGCCAGGTTGGCAGGAAAAGTGGTAGACGGTAGATACATTCCTCCACAGATTCTTAGATTTATCATCTAAGGTAATGCCAGCATAGATTTGGAGGTAAAGAAAAATAGCTCTTTACCTTGTATTGGTAAAACAAATCCTGGGGCTGGTTTTACTAGGACTCTCAAGGTGCCCATATACTGTATGATTATCGTACGATAATCACGGAAAATCACCCGATCGTACAATAATCGCAAAGTGTATGGAAGGCGTGCAACCGTTTCTACTGTACGATCGCACGTCTTCCATCGAACAAGCAGGCTGGAAAACCCGCCGAGAATCGTACCATTCTCGGCGGGTTAGTGGCATGCTTGTTCGACAACTGCCAGACGGGCACACTGCCCGTTCAGCATTGCAGTCATCGGAAGCCTGCCCCTCTGTGGGGCAGGCTTGCAATGATCGCAAGTACGGTCTGCCTGTCCATGGGCAAATCGTACTTTTTTCAATTACTTTACAACCCTCGCAAGACAAAAGTCTTGCGAGGGTTGTAAAGTGTATGGCCAGCTTTATAGAGCTCTGGGTGGGACAGACTCCTATTTCCGTGGACCATAGTTTAGTGAGGACTGCACAGGTCTTCATTAGTGTGCAGCTGCATCTAGCTGGGGGAAGTGTGTGTCTCAGTGCAAGGAGAGACAGTGTGCTGAATGCAGCAAACTCTGTGTTTGGAACCAAGCCTGTCAGCAGGAAAGGGTTCTGTAGATGGACTGTAACTGTTCCCATAGAGGAAACAGACACAGCTCAAAGGACTATTGCTAATACCCAGCAAGGCTCAGTGGAGCAGAACTTTATTTGTTTATGGCAATTTATTTTTGGCTGGATGCCCGTGACCCTTTTTATTTTTTGTTGATTGATTGCTGTCTGGAATTAAAGCTGCAGCTGCAGTTTGCCTAATACTGTAAGGAGACTCACAATCATTCGGATCTGAGGGACGTATTTGCTCTGCCCAGCACTTCCACGTCACTCGGCTCCGCCTCCCGCTGATGAGCTGTCGGCTTAAGAAGACGGGGAGTTCAATTGCTCGACGTCTCACTATTGTTGTGGATGCTGAGCAATTGGCCTCCACATGTCGGGACTCTCTCCCTCCCTGTGACTCACCTCTTAAGAGTGAGCAGAACAACCCTTTCATCACCACACTTGCTGTTCCTGACGTTCTCATAGTCAGGCTGCTGCACACCTTGCTCTCCCACTCCTGAAGGTTACCAGTGGAAACTGCAGTTAGCAGCACATCCATCCCTAGCACTTTGTTTCTACTGAGCAGCTTTATCAGAATTACTACAACAGGAACACTACACATCTCATCAGCCTTAACCAACCACACGTAACCTTATACCTGTTTAATGCAAACCATCTGCTGTTACTCTTACTGTGCACCTTATTGTGCTACATGCCCATACACATAAAAATGCTTGTAAAACTGCCAAATGATAGCATTGTCTAAAAATTCCAACTACCTCGCTAACGGATAAACACCCTCCAGTTTTCCTGTTGTACCACTTCCCACAACATTAACTTGTACATATTGAATCTATCCCTACACCTTCTTTGTCATTTCCACATAAACCTCCAACAGTGTATGATGTAGCCAGTTCCTGCTCATACCTATCATATCATTAGAGTTATTGTTGCAGGACTGAAAAACTGAATCACTGTTACAATTACAATTACTTACAATTTGGGCTGGATAAGAAGCTGCAGTTGAGAATCCATTGATAGCGTGAGATAACGTGTTGAACCCTGACAGATACCAGGCCAACACGTGACACTTACTAACAGGCTAAATGCATGCAGCATGATATCATTCCCAGTTTATGATCCTTAAATATTTAATACAAGGTTTAAACAAAACTCAACCCTTAGTCATAAGAACTTGCAAAACCGCCCAAATGTTGTTTACTCCCTTGCACTATATAAAAGTTAAAGGTAAGTGAATAGTGTTTATACAATATTTTCTATTTTATACAGGCTCTAACTTGTATCTGTAAGAACAGTCCAATCATCTGCTTTATGAGCTTGCTCTTATACTAAAATTAGTTATCTTATAAGTGGAACAAAAAGTAAGCAAAATGTAGGCCTCTGTTTGACTTGCATAACTGTGGGGGATTGCTAGAGTACACATTCATATCCCTTCCCTCCAAGTGCATTATTTCTATAATATTATATAACTTTTTGGAAAGTCTACTAGTGGCTGGTATCAGTGGTACTGGTTCAAAGTTCAGGAATAAATGGCATAAACTATCAGTCATTGACACAGAGAGTGAGGAAAAAAAAATCCCATTAGAGATTTATAAACATATTAGTGGATCTAACACATGCTAATTGTCTGGCTATCCAACAAAAAATGTTTTATTACAATGAAAATATGTTTAGAGCATGAAGAAGACTTGAATAAGTACTACCTCATCAGATTTTCAAAACTTCATAAGCAGATCTGTTGGTTCTTTACAGAACTTTGCATATAATACTCCACACATCTTACTATTATGCAGCGTGAAAATAAATCACTGTACACTGGCTTTTTTGAGTGGTTTGTTTGACAACAATATGGTCTCCTACAAAACCCTATTGTATCCTAGGGTAATACTAAAACTATTTAAATGTGGCCACGCAATCTGGTTAGAAGAAAAATGGATATAAAATTTTAGCAAAGTGCTTCCCTGCTGTTTGAAAGATACAAAAAAAATATTACAGTTACTGTATTTTTATTGTGCTAAACAGAGTGTCATGTCTTTGTTTCCACTTCACTTGTGGTAATTGATAACGATACCTCTGTAGAAGTTCATACAAGCAAGTTAAAATAACAGCTCATATTTCTATGTTAACAAAGTATATAAATCCTCGAGACCCAAGTGTCCCCCCTTAAAATACCAATTCAAAATAATTTTTCTGCAGGCGCTGTTTTTCAATACATAAATTCAGTATGGTTTCTCTAGATGCTATATTTCATTGTTCATTGAAACCTCAAAATGAAATGATTCAGATTGCAGGTTATTATAAAGAAGCGCCTAGTAGAAAGAATGGGTAATACAATTGTATAATCTGTGCCTTTTGCTTATTTCCAATATATAGTGTTGCTCTTCAGGGCTTGGATATAGAAAATCTATATTGCAATTTGGCAAGGCAATACAGCAACAAAAACCTTTAAAACAGAGCTCCTCATTTCTAAAAGGAAGATGTTTTCATCAAAAGGTTATGGGAAGTAATCAGAGCTACTGTACAGTTCTTCAACAGAAACTTCTTACTTTATACCTTACAGTTTTAGAAGAATATATTCCACTTCTGTTTGTTATAATTACCAAAGTTGCCATGGCCTAATCTATCCTAATAACTATATTAGTCTAGAGCACTATCGGGTAAAGGTAACATTCAATAGCTTGTGCATAGTTCTATATATGAAAGCTCTATTTATAAGAAAGTTTTTATGTGCAGATTACTGGAAAGTCTTCCATATGTAGAAACATATCTGTGCTGACAATATTAGGTTTCTAAAAGGGTTATTCACTAAGTTGCCGAAAGGCAGCCGAGTGAATAACCGAGCCATAGTGAAGTGAGCCAAACAACGTTCGGCTATCCACTACAACTCAGTACGGCTGATTTCAGGCGTACATCGGCTACTTTCGGCTGCACTTCGGTCGGCTGAACATGCTATGCGTGTTCGGGTGAGCCAAAGTGCAGAAGGACTTCGACTCAGCCGATCCAATATCTGAATCGGCTGAGCCGAAGCTCCAGCAGCTCAGTCGCTGCCATTCGCCCCATTCACATAGGGACCGAACGACAGTGAGTGAATAGCGGCATTCGGCTCGGCTATTCTGCTCGGTGCCTCCATGGTACCGAGCAGAATAGCAAATAGTGAAAAAAGTTGAAAAAAAATGTTTAAAAATGTAAATAAAGAATACATTTATAAAAATTAAGCTTTTTTAAAAAAGAAAAAAAAAACAATTCTGCGGAGCTAGCAGTGATAGCTAGCTCAGCCCAACTGTTTCCTATTGGTCAGGACCTGCTAGAGTCTTCTAGCTGGTCCCGGCCAATGAATAACAACTGGACGGAGTCGGCCGTGATGTCATGGCTCCATCCAGTTTTCATTGTTTAATGGCAGCTCAGCATCCCCAGGTCATTTGGGGACGCTGATCTGTCATTACAATTGAGCGGAGCCAGTCGTGAGACTGAATCAAAGGGCTCCCACAACCGAAGCTAGTCAAAGGATCAGCCAAAGCTTCGGCTGATCCTTCGGCTGTCTTTGTGAATAACCTAATGTTTTTGTCAGTTACAACAAGCACCAGTTACATTTTCAACCCTGTATTGAGCATAGACTAATCAAATAATGGTGAAGCCATACAGCAAAAACCATAAGGTGCCTGTTCTTACCTGCAGAGTGCTGCCTGTTCTTACCTGCAGCGTGCTGCCTGCACTCCAATCTGCCACTGGAGCCTCCAAAAATCATATTCAAATTCTTAAAGTGACACTAAACTCAAGAGTTAAATCTTGAAAATGCATTCAAGTATCCTAATTATTAATATAAATATAGCTTATTTGCGTATCACTTGGCTGTAGATCCTCAAATTGTCTCTGAATTGGTGCTTACACCTTTTGGTGTCTTTCCTTCTGGAGAGTGGCTACTTGTGTTCCCCATGGTCCCTGTGTGTGTAGTTGCAATTAACTTAGTGAAGCAGAATCCATTGTTTAATCTGCTGGGTGAATATTCAAATGTCTGGCATGTTTGGAAACTGGTAAAAAGTGGCGCAAAGGGCAACTTACCAGTTAACTAACTAGAAGAGTGGCAGTTTTGCAGATCATTGATACAACATATAGGGGTTGATTTACTAACCTTATAAACACACCACGAACATGTATAGACCTCTGTAGTGTGTTCCCTCCCAGCATGATCTATGGGTGGAATCTAAACACCTTTGTAGTGTGTACACACCCAGCAGGTGTGTTGTGCAAAGCCAAGCATGAATTGCAAGGTGATGTTGTGTAAATTAGCTCTATGTTGTGTTGCTTGCGTTGATGAATGCAGGAATGTAAATGCATGAGGTAACCATTTTTGTCTAAACTGTGAAGCAGCATTATATATGCATCATGTGCATGATTTTTCCATATATGGCATTAGTGGACATATGCTTTTAGAGACTTTTTGGTTGATAAATACGTTTTGCTGTGTGAAAATCACACGCACCTGGTGCGTGCGTGTGTTTAGGTTAGTAAATCACCCCCATAATGTTAATTCAATTTACTTTTAATTGCAAATAGATTGCGTACCATAAGTTGTAACTACCTTTAAAAAAGTAATCAAATAATTTCAGCCTGATCAAGTTTTCACATAAGTTGCAGGAGGAAAAAAAACAATGCAGGTCTAGTTCAAACTACAAACTAAACACAGATACAGAAATGACTGATAACTGTATATCAACAAAAGAGCCTGTATTTTTTTGCCAGACACAAGATTTATGGATATAGCGTATAGCAGCTAGATGTGAAAGGCATGTGCATTGCGAAGTTTTAGATTATAAACATCGCCAGCTTGACAGTATGCAAAAACTAGTAGTGATTGTAACAATTTTAGAGCCTTCACATTGGGAAACAAATTGTTTATGGTTGCAAATTAGATATAGCTGAGTTGTGTATTTACCCAGAGACATAAAAAATAAAGGTGGGGGCAGGATTCCTGAAGGAATGTACTGCAATAACCTGATTTTAGGTACCTTAACAAGAATGCAGCTCAAAGACAAGAGAATCAGCACTAAAGCATTTTAGACTCAAGTGCAATTCATTATTTCCCTCTTTCCCTTTGCAGATATGAAGATGAGAAAATGAAATAATGACTGATCACACAGCTATTGACCTTCATCTGCTGGTACTGAGCAAATGCCATCCTGAATTGCCAGTCAAAGGCAAGGCATTCATGTTCTCTAGCAGTGGAAGAGTCAGTTGTTATGGTTAAGCTGAACTGTAAATCTGAAAGGCTGGTTGTTCCTGAACCACTAGAACTGAGCTGGCATTTCAAATACACCAAGGTTGTACTGGAGTTGAGCAAATGTAAAAGCAAGATATATTCTATTGACAGTGGATGGAATTGTGTTTAAAGCTAAACTCTGGGCACAAAGACTTTCATATAAATATATTTATCAGTAGCCATTAAGGATTTAAATCCATTTTGGGTGCACCAAATGCATTTAGAAACCCAAATATTACCTTATAAATGCATCTGTGACACCATCACTGTGATGCACACAGCCTATGCAAAGAGCAAAGCTGTGGGTGAGAGCCAATAGGCTCTAACATACACTTAAACAAATTCACTAGTTGGATATGGCTTTATTGTTGCACATAGGGAGATGTAGAGGTTTTCCATCAATCTATGTGACTTATCAGCAGTTAATGTCTATTCCATGTAAAGAAAATAAAAATTCCTTTTAATGTGGAATTATTATTTCCTTAAAGTGTATTTTTACTTTTGCAGTCAAAATTGAGGAAACCCTCACTATATGTTTTGTTTTGTGTGCTGCATTTATCTAAATGGCTCAGTTCGCTGATAGTACATATATATTTTATCAAGTTACTCAGGCCTGTAATACATTCAAGTCCAATTGAAACTGCCAGGATAATAGGAAATAGTGCTCTTGAAGCCATTTGAGAATTTCCAAGTTGCTAGGCAACATATGTACTTTATCCTCTAGGTTACAATATATTCTAACACAGATGTATACTCACTTTGCTTTCCTCAGTATCATTGAGAACAAATCCGGTAATTATTGTTGTGTAATTTTTACACTAGTCATACCTTTTGTGCTCTTGTCTAACACAATGGTCTGTTATAATGTCATTCCCATGAATGTTGTACTAATTTAGCCAAAAAGAAAAAAATAATGGTAATTTCCGAAGTGAAGAGTATGCTTTAGTTAATTATTTATTGTTTGCATTATAAAGGAATGAGTTTGAGGTCTGCGCTTTTCTGTGTTAGTACAGTATTCTTTAAAAGCTGAATAGCTGAGCCCTATGATTCCAAGAAGTCTTTAAATAGTAACTACAGTATGTATTTAAAAACAAAACTTAGCACATGTTTTTCAGGTTCATGAAAAGTTTTTGATGGCTTATTTATAAACAGGTCAGTTGTATATTGATACAGCCCAGTCAAGGCCTTATTTGTATCCAGCGAAGTAATTAACGCAGTGTATTGAGGTGACAGTGGGTTTTTATATTCCCAACACTAAAGAAACACTGTCTATGTCACAGACATCAGCACAAAATTGTAATTTACTAAATGAAAATGTCGTCATCTTCTGCTTCCTGTGACCTGAACTGTGCACTTCTGTGATTTGACCTTGCTTTTTTCTTTTTTACTTTGTTGTATTTCATTCCCCTGGCTTCTGGCTCCGGTGTTCTATCAAAGTTTGTGACTGCTGGGATGTGTGACCGGTCACGTGGTCACACATTTTAACGTGATCTTGCCCACTTTTTCGGCAGTGGAATATGTGACCGGCTAAAGGTGAAGAAGTCCGCTTTGTCAGCTGTTCCAGGGCAGATAGCATCGCAGATGCTATGTGCCGGAGAACCGATCTGCCCTGGAAAAGCTGACAAGTGCATCGCATTGCGGCCGGCTCACTTTGTTGTGGGGCGGGAGGATGCATTAAAGTGAATGGCACCACAGGCATGCCCTCCGGCCACAATGTGATTGGCTGCACAAGACCGCAGGGCTCATCAATGCCTGCGTTCTGTTCCAGTCAGAAAAAATTGTTCTTGCAGCATTTTTTCTGACCAGATCGCAGGCATTGATGTGCCTTGTATTCTCGTGCAGCCGATCACCTTGTGGTGGGAGGGCATGGCTGTGGTGCCATTTACTTCAATGCACCCTCCAGCCCCACAACAAAGTGAGCCGGCCGCAATGCAATGCAGTACGTTTCAGCTAGAATTGAACCGGAACGCACTGTGGCTGGTGTCAACTAGCTCTAACATATGATCAATGAACAGAAATACTAAACAGCATTCCAATGGTATCATAGTCAGCCTCTCACAAACTCACACAGGTGTTAATATTACATAGAACATATAATTTAGGAATTTTTTTTTCAAAACTGGTGTTACAAAACATTTCTTAGTACCCAATTTTTGGTAAAATATAAAAGATGGGGTCAAGTCGGGTAAATAGTAAAACAGCAACAAGTTTCCCAGCACACTCACCAGCCAGCATGCAAAAAAAACCTGCCTAGCCACTAAGGTGAAAAGCAGAGGTTTAGATACACGTCTTCTGCAGAAAATGTGAACGCCGCACAACCGCGTCAAGGTACCTCCATATAGTGCGGTCCTAACTCTAAACTATGAGAGTCTCCATCTTGGAGCACATGGGGCAGAAGATTAAATTGGGTGCAGGATTGTCAGGAGGAAGCCCAAACTCCTTACAGGCAAAGGGACGCACAATTGACCCCGCACATCACAACAGCAGCTGAGACCCTTCATGCGTCACTGCACCAAATCATTCAAGCAAAACAAATGGCAAACACACTCATTAATTCGTTACCAGCTTTACAGCAAGGTGCACATGGAAGGGCTTCAAACAGTAAATCAGCAAAAAGTTTCCCAGCACACTCGCCAGCCAGCATGCAAAAAAAAACTATGTATGGAGGAGGCAGGGAGGAGGAACGGACTTGCTCGTCACTGGTGAGGCATCGAGATTGATGTCCTGAGTGGGTTTTTTTTCTTTTTTTGATTGGACAGCTTGGACCAATGGCGCTTTGCCATTGGTCCAAACCATCCAAAGAGCTCACGCCTCTAACACAGGAACAGCTCTTGCCTCACTATGTCAGGTTACACAAGCAGTGGGGAAGCCCGCTGCTGTGTAACCTAACTAGCTGTCAAAAGCCGGATGCAATTAACAGGCAGCGCTCCATCCATGACAGGTTACACAGCACCACAAACTGCCACAAACTGAATGGAGAAAAAGCTGTCAGCTTCAGAGGCTCAGCCTCCCCTGCCTCCCCTGACCCCACATCCCTGGTTTACACCTCTGTAAAATCATGTACCATTTAACTAACAACAATTATATTTTACACCAATTACCGATACCTTTTTTGAGTGTCATGTAACCGTTTTTTTTAAAACAATACAGACTAATGATTTCAGGACAGTGGTAGAGTGCCAGGGCCCGTTACAGCTGCAAATGCTGTGCCCCGGTAGTTCTGCCACTGACTCCAAGCTGTAGAGGGACTACAAATCCCAGCAATACATTATACAGAAATGCAGAATACCTCCAGCTGTAGAGGGCTACAAATCCCAGTCAAATATAATAAAGCAATGCAGAATACCACCACCACTTATAGAGGACTACAAACCCCAGCAATACATTATACAGCAATGTGGAATACCACCAGCTATACAGGACTACAATTATCAGCAATCCATACTACAGATATACTATACTATTTATAATATACTATAGGTCCAATACTTAAGGCAGCAGTAAAAGACATTGAGGGAGCACTCGGAGCAGTTATATATCACTGTTATTTTATTTACAGGAAAGGAATGGGTTGGAACTGGGGTTTAACCTTGCATATGGTAATGAACTGCAACAGTTTGAATCGGCCGGTAAAAAAATGTCCTTCACCTTGTAACATCTCACCACATTGTGCCTGTCCCCCTGGTAACATTCCTCTCCTCCACCTGCAGCATCTCCCCTGTGCTGCTTCTCTCTTGTTCCTTTAGTGCGCTCTCTAAAATTATTATTTTTTCTTCCCCACAGCGCCTCTTCTTTTAGCTGCCCCCCTCCTTCTGCCAGGAGGTAAGTGATGGCAGATTCATGATGGGCCTTTGTAGTTTTACCACAGCTGGATAGCCAAGGTTGCCTACCCCTGGTATAGCAATCTTGTATTAATGCAGGAACCTGCAGTATGAACCACATTGTGCCCTGGGCGCCACTTGAAGGTGAACGTTCGCTGACCCAAGGACACAGAGATATTATATATAGGAATGCTACATAGAAAAAAAGAGTGGGCACACTTTGTACAAACATAAACGTTACAGGTTTTTGCAATTGCACTCTAGCTTCAGATTGCCCTCTCACTCTTGATACACTGATCACAAATTGTGATATTAACATAAAGCCCAACTCAGGCCTCATTAAAACAAATCCACCCCACCCTTAAACAATCTGTAATGATTAAGAAAAAAAAAAGTTGTACTAACACCCAGTAATACCTTTATCTTTACAATCTTCTTCCCCATCATTTCCAATTGAGAAAAACTGTTCTGCTGAAGCCACTTCATGTTGCTCTCCATCAGGTTTTATTGGATCATGTTTGCAGGACCCACCCACATTTCAGCCCTTAAGTTTGAGTACTGGAAAACCTAATGTGTCAGCCCAACAGGAATAGGAAAACATTTCCAGATCTCTCACTGCTTGTCTTTCTCGATACGATATCTTACTGTGTGTAGCCATCTCTGGACATGGAAAAGCAATTAAAGTATTTGTTTCTTAATGATGTGTAAGGGGTAGTGTACATGTGTTTAGGTCACAGAAGCAAGTCAAATACAGAACACTTTTAGATATTCTAGGGACCAATGTCTGGCCACTGAAATGTGTTTGGGATGCTTTTGAGTTGCTCTTGATTTGCACTTGTTTTGATTCCCTTTGGATTACATGGAAGAAGGAAATTGATTTAAATGCAGCAGAAAATGTGAAAGGAAAGCCAGGCAGATGTAACAATTTGCCTCAGAATTGTACTCTGGAAGGAACAAGCAAATGCCTGACTACACAAGCCACTAGACAGTAAAGTAGAAGATTAGAACATTGTATGGGAGAACTATAATCAGAAATAAAAGAAACAATTTTGGTTGACGTATCCAGAGTACAACCTAGCCTGTCATTCACAACATCCATCATATGGTTTGGTTTACCTAATTTATCAAGAGTCTGAAAGAAAACTTGTCTGTATTGCCCAAAGCAATCCGTTTTCTCCTTTTCTCTGAATCCCAATAGATGAATGACGGGGAGAATCTAATTGCTATTGGCAATATAGGCAGGTTTTTTTCTTTGGGAAACTTTGATAAATTAGACCAAACATCCTGTTGTGCCAGTGTCATCTCTCCCTGGGCATGCTAAGAATACATACCATGTCAGATATTAGAAAATTAGATATATGGACCTACAAGCTTGTTGGTGGCACTTTATTCTGGAAAGATGAAGAGGAGTCAAAAGTAGATGAGAGGGACTTGTTCTTACCAAAGCTGTTTTAAAAACTGCACGTTAAATGAATAAAGATGACACTTACTACTAAAATGATAAAAATATATATCCTCATGCAGTTATCACGTCAAAATGCTGCAATATCTCTTTCTGTGTTGTACAAGCCACCCCAGTGATGAAGCGGTTAATTTACTTCCAGTGCTAACATTTTGTAAAGAATATACTCTTACTGCTTATTATTACAATGACAACAGGATGCAATAATTAGAATATCTTTTATGCATTTGATGTGTGGATAACAATTTTAGACTCCCCTCTAAAAACCGCTAGCTATATTGCCCTGATTAATCTTGTGCACATCTTTATATTAATTTCATGTTTAATTTATATTTAAATGGAGATGGGAAATCTGCATTTTAATTAATGCCAAATGATGAAAGCCATTTATAATAGTTTAATTAGGAAAATTCCTATTGCCCTTCACCATAAAATACCAACAGTGAAAATAAGTACGCAAAGGGAAAACATTTTATTTTGTAGCTACCTGGGACAAATACATGCTTTAATTTACTAAAATATATCAGGTGTACATGATTCACTTTTGCTGTACGTGTATGTACACAAACTTGTAGGCTTGTACAACATAAAGCAGTAATCAGCATGTTTTATAATTCATAATTCAGTGCAGGTGGGTAAACAGTGAAAATACATTTTCACTGACCTGGAAGACCCGAAAATCATTCCACATTTCCTATCCTCTGCTTCCCATTATTACTATTTATGGGACACTCTATGGAAATGCTACTCTGTATTCCTGAGGACTCTTTCTACTTTGTCTACCATGGGAAAGTGTTGGTAACCCTGTAATGCTTCATATTCCATATTTTATTAAGATTATTTTCCCTGATTTTTCCTCCTTCCTCCTCTCTGGTGCCTATGTTGTGGCCTTACACTACTGCATCTAAATCTGCTATCACTAGCTCTTTTTTACAGGTATGTGGACTACTGACTAATTTCTAATATTTCAGTTGCTCCCTAATTGGCTGCTAGATGGTGGACATTGGCTGTTATATTTGTTATGGTGTATAGAATCTCCTCAGGACATTATATTTATTGTTTCTTACATACCACATTTAATAGTTAATGAGGCTGATTAAGATAGTTTATTATAGTAACTCATAAGCTTAGTACACGCTTACATTATGCCAGACTACCTACATATGTGTGTAATGTTTAAGCAGGTAACCCCATTTATATGTTTAAGTAACTATGCCTGCTTTTCCAATGATTCTGGTTTGTTCCTATTACTTTTCTTACTACCAAGGTTAGGAAGATTTTTTGACAGTGCTCAGTTAATGTCCTATACATACAAGGTAAACGATTACTGGCTTAGGGCCAATACTCCCTCTGAGTCTTATTTTATTTTGGAGAGTGATGACATCCAAAAAAAATTGGATTCCTTACTTGGAATGTTACAGTATGGGCACTCCACTGAAAATCCATGTTAATTTGCCTACAAGAAACATATAACTTGTTAAAGATAGCAGTAACTGCTTCCACAAGCCATGGCTCCAATGGTCTGGTTACTCATGCCACACATTCTACTCAAGAGGATGTAACAGGAACCATTCTTAACCACAGTCTTCTAGGGCAAATACAGCACCGGACAGTCCACTTGGCTTTTCAAAAGCTTTATTTCCACCGCCCACAGTAAACTGGTAGTTCTGTATTCATAAAATACAGTACATTTTTTGCAGAAAAAGTTAATAATATTAGTCAGTAATTTCCTTTACTTCAGTGTGTTTTCCAAAATAATATCCTTTTCAGCAATAAATGTATCAATGCAGTCTTCGCTCCTCTAGCTGGGCAACAGTCTGATACACATAAGGCCAGGTTTCCTTTTTAAATACTAGCAGCCACAATCATGGGTTACACCAAGCTGCCAAGTGATTACCAAGCTGCAACCACAAAACCTGGACTGGAAAGCTTACCTAGCTGATGGGATAATAGAGAAAAGGGTGGGCCATTATCCTAACCCAGGGACCCAGAAAACAAATTATAAATTGCACAACTAAACCATACACTATTTCCTGGGGTTTTTAACTGAAAATAGGGATGAAATCTAAAAGGCCTGGTCTTACATACCTGCCATTTATAGCCATGCCTTGATTTCTGTCACAGGGAGTATAGATATTAGTCCCCTCAATGGGAGTGTATCAAGACTAAAACAGACTCTGAGGGCTTCTATGTCTTTTATTTATGTTACTCTTTTCTCAGCGTCCTTTGTAAAAATTGGTCCGTATATTTACCACAAGCCTCAATGAATACTTTACATGCTGCTATATCTTTTCATGGAACAATACCTGGAAGTTTGTGTATTTTGTATTGGGAATTTTAATATGACTCTGAACTTATCTCTTGACAGACAAGGTAGTTTAAATCTGCCAACTTCAAATCAGCCCACTACTTTTCAGCAATTAGTATCTGAACATGGATGGACTAAATAACTAAACTAACTTTGGATATATACAGTATGTTCCCAGGCACTAGAGCATTCCTGTGTTTAACTCCTGGTAGAGAGGTGTTCTTCTGTATGCTGGACGTAATTGCTTACTACTCATTGCCCGCTTCTTCTACACCTTTTGTGCCCTAATGATGATATCCCCAATCAGCTTCATTTAATCCTGGAAGCAAATGCAGATGTCCCTGATTATACTATTTTCTGCGATATGTTTAAGGCATTTTTTAGGGACTCCCTTAAATGCGCAATCTCCTCTATTAAACTGATCTCTCTACAGGCGTATATGGAATAATATACTTTATGCCCATCCTCAATCCAATATTCCAATTACCAGCCTACTATTACTTTTTTCCCCTCCACAGGGCATGTGACAGGGATCTCTGCTCTTATTTGCTATGGCCATTGAAGCTTTCACTATTTGGATCTGAAAGATGGATAGTTTAAATGGTATCACATTTGACAGGAAAACCAAACATATAGAGGTATATGCCAATGACTTAAAGCAATTTTTTCATGATTTGGGCTCCTTCTTAACTTCTGCCATGTATCTGTAAAATAATTTTGGTAAATATTCTGGCCTGAAAATCATCTTTCAGAAATAAATCCTTATGCCTCTATCCCTCATCCCTAGAGCCCATTGGAGGAAAAGTTCTTCAAACCATAAAATAAGACTCATGTTGCTATACTGTGATGGAAGGAATTGTTCCAAATATGTAGGCACCTAAACAGACTATTAGGTGAAGCTGTGTTCACTTAAATCATCCAATTATATGGAAGCAAAAATCCTTTTGTTTCTTTGTTTATTATTTCCTTTTACACATGATGGGTTTACAAAGTGAGCACAGCTTTGCCTCATTTGCTAAGCTAAGTGAATGCTGAGTTTGCAAAGTGAACAGCTTCTACTCATTTAATAAACCCTAGTAAATAGTTAATGCCATCGATGAATGCAATATTTTCACATTTCTTAAAATACTAGGATCTTTGTTTTTGCTGGTAAACAATTGTAGTGTGCAAAATTAACCTTTATCTTAAAATGCTGAAATGTACAGACCATATATGTTTTAGCATTTTAGCATATTTCTTCATATATATATACTTTGTCCAAAGAAACCTGTTAAAGATAAAGTTAAAGTTTTGTAATTTATGCTCTCAGGGGAATTTCAGGAATCATGCTTGAATAAGCATCATTTTAATATAGAACATTATCTCTGCTCATTTCTGTACTCTCTTGTCTGAATTTAATTTAATTAGAGAGGGAGCATGTACTGTACGTGTCTAGATAGCACCTACTCAAATAGACACACTACAGCGTATTTGTCAAACATTCCAATCAGTTCCTTGAAGATATTTTCTTCAATAAAATCTTGCAGGAACTTAATGAGCTGGATTAGTTTCCTTACATAATCCTGCCTAATGCCAAGGGATTGCCTCAAGACAGTCAATTTTCTTTTTAAAATGAGAAGGATGAATGTATACAACACATTTTTAGATAATGTTTGTGTATATGACGGCCACAAATGGAAAGCAGATGTAACATTTGAAAGAAAAGAAATCCATGGCCAATAAACTGCTTTAGTCATTTTCATCAAAGTGATACAATGGTTAGCTTTAGTGTCTTGCTGAGCTAGGATCCTCTGTGGATTTATGTTATCTTTTCATGGTTGCATGGATTTCCTTTGACTATAGAAATAAAGTTAGGTTCATTGGAATTTCCTGAGCTGTCCCTGTTACTTTATTTTTTTGTTATTGATGGAGATAACTAGGTACAAACGGCAGACAAGGTATAGCTACCATGCAGGAGGCACAGTAAATCTGTACCAGAGTTGATCAATATATGGGCAAAGCAACTATTATCCTCATACAAGGCTGGGAAGACATGAACCTACAAAACATACACTATATTACCAAAAGTATGCCTGCCTTTACATGCACATGAACTTTAATGGCATCCCAGTCTTATTCCGTAGGGTTCAATATTGAGTTGGCCCACTCTTTTGCTGCTATAACAACTTCAACTCTTCTGGGAAGGCTGTCCACAAGGTTTAGGAGTGTGTCTATGGGAATGTTTGACCATTCTTCCAGAAGCGCATTTGCGAGGTCAGGTACTGATGTCGGATGAGAAGGCCTGGCTCGCAGTCTCTGCTCTAATTCATCCCAAAGGTGTTCTATCGCATTGAGGTCAGGACTCTGTGCAGGCCAGTCAAGTTCCTCCACCCCAAATTCGCTCATCCATGTCTTTATGGACCTTGCTTTGTGCACTGGCGCGCAGTCATGTTGGAACAGGTATGGGACATTCCCAAACTGTTCCCACAAAGTTGGGAGCATGAAATTGTCCAAAATGTCTTGGCATGCTGATGCCTTAAAAGTTCCCTTCACTGGAACTAAGGGGCCAAGCCCAACCTCTGAAAAGCAACCCCACACCATTATCCTCCTCCACCAAACTTTACGCTTGGCACAATGCAGTCATGCAAGTACCTGGCAACCGCCAAACCCAGACACGTCCATTTTTTACGTGGCCTACCACTTCATGTTTGAGTTGCTGTTGTTCCCAGTTGCTTCCACTTTGTTATAATACCAGTAACAGTTGACCGTGGAATATTTAGTAGCAAGGAAATTTCACAGAACACCTGAATCCAATGATTTGGAGGGGTGTCTCAATACTTTTGGCAATATAGTATGCTATACATATATATATGCTATATATAGTATGCTGGTATATGGACTTAGGCTATTAATAGCATGTAATGCAAGATAATCATACATTATTATATGTACAGTATATGTATAATACTGAAAAAAAGAGAGGATTAAAGTGATGTGGCATCATCCAGCCAAAACCAGTACCAAATATTTTACAATACAGTATCAGCCCGTCTATTCCTCCAACCATAAATATTAAAAACAGTAAGAACAACAAATGAGGAATTTGGACGAGATCGACGTGACAATACAAAACAATACTTTTATTTCTTCACTATCAAAATCTTATTGCTTTAAAAAGGCAAAATAGGTAAAAAGGCAAGCACTTATATTGTATTAGAACATACATTAATGATACAGACTGGCAAACAAAGTGCCCAAAGTTCTAAACCACCGACCCCCCCCCCCCCACGCTCAACTAAACAAGCAGCATTCCAAACATTAGGAATTTTATCTTCCTTCCTCCTCTTAAACCCCCCCCCCCCCCCCCCCCCACATTTATAATAAAATAATACATATGAAAGTCTCATTAATTTTTATATCTGTTCTTCTACCATGAAAGTTTGCACCACATTGAACAATAAACATTCATAATAATCTGTATTTATCTTCCAATATATGCATTCTTATAAGTGAAGGAATTCCATAATGCACACACACTGGTTTGTTACATAGTAGACTGCGAAAAGGAGAATACCTTTCTGGGTTGATATTTGATAAAAGTTTTGCTGATTTTGCACTGACACTTTATCCAAAACTGGGGAGGGACAAGGCATCAAGTATTCAGATAAACTGCACTGTACTAGAACAATTGCTGAGAAAAAACTGTATATCGTACAAGAGCAGATCTGGACAAATATCCACCACTAGCTCTACTTCTCTTTCAACAGTCAAGCATTCTTTCAAAGTGTCTTCCACAGGGCAGTGCTGATCAAATATTGTAACAAGATGTTTTAAATGTAGTAACATCCTTATAAGGTGACTTCCAGAGGCCAATGTTCATGTAAGTTGCAACAAAATATTTACATGTCGCTTAACAATGTAGATGGATAAAAATCTTTTTACTTTGTATCCACAGTGCTATACTTCAGGCATATCAAAAACAGCCTTCTTAGTTTCTGGGCAAAGACATTTTGTAAAGTAAAATAAAGTTCAAACTGATTTATCTTGAAAAAACATCTTATCACTATCTTGCAAAGCACATTGTGCCTGCGGTCCGGACCGGTGCGATCAAAATAGTGATTGCAGCATTTTGATCACACCAGACAGCAGGCACAATGTGCTTTGTGATCCTGCATTGCAGCCGGAGGGCATGGCTACGGTGCCATTCACTTCAATGGCCCTCTATGCCCCCTCCTGCCCCAAACTTTTCCCAAACTGTTGCCTTGCCTTGCGATGCAGTGCATTCTGGCCAGAATCGGGCCAGAACGTACTGCATCTGGTGTGAACGGACCCTTAACCCTAATAAATTGCTGCATGGTAAATGGTCTATAACTAAAGTAGCATGTTCATAACTGAAGCATCTTGCTTTAGAAGATATAGACAACCAGGTACCAGACTTCACACATGCACTTGCTCTGGAGCTTCTGTATATGCATATACCTATTAAACCCGTAGTGACATGCTTCAGAAATTTTTTTAGTTCCTGGGGACCGGAGAAATGTTGCCATTTTTGCTATGTGTTTGTTTAACCATAATTTCCATCTTCCTCATTCATTGCACCTACACATATAATATAATATTTTTTAATGGACAAAATGGACTTTAATTTGATGGGACATATGCATATATAAATACTTTTTTTTAAATACAAAAAATGCATACATAATTAGTGAAGCTAACAGAAAGTAATTTTTAATAAATTACTTTATTTGTCCTCATGCATAGGGTGTATCATATGTCTGGGTTTTTTTGTTTATTTTGGAAGTTATAGGTCACAAAATACAAGGAGTTAAATACAATTTTAGTGTGGAACAATTTTAGAATGTGGTATGTTTGTCTCCTAACTTTATTTGCCTCCTCAGCACTTTATTTTCTTATCATTTTTTAATTTAAGTTTTTTAAAACTTTTTTTACATTTATAAAACAAAATTCTTTTTTCAACTTTTTAAAACTTTGTGTAAAAAACGGGGGGGGGGGGCACTAAAAGGCTTATTTTTGTATCCACAGGGGCTTTGGATACATAGTATATCCCGAGGAGACACTGTATTCTCAGAGATACTTTGTATCACTTTGCACTGCAGCACAATGATCCAGCATGCTCAGCTCGGTGTGTGAAACCAGTCTCTGATTCCTTTTAGGTGCTCCCCACATGGCTCCTTTATGTACACACTATATATATATTGTGACATATGAAAAGGGGAAGTCATTGATGGGCGATATATTTCCCTTCACTTTCTATCCTATGTACAGGACAAGTGGAACCCAGACCAGGTTTTCGGGTTGACTTTGGGTCTGAATAATCCAGCTTGAGTTTGTGTCTCTCACCTGGATTGTTAATTGCCTAATGATTGATAATCCAGGTGAGATAAAAATGGAAGGCTGAAGCATGATGTTGCTCTGGCCTGGGACGAGAGAG